>NW_017681358.1:0-11427 GCF_001879085.1 Nicotiana attenuata
TGATTCGCTGGTTGGACTTCGGAAGCTTATATCTTTTGATCTACAATGAATTGGGAGATGATTCAAAAACAAAAGTTGTAGGCCTTCATGTCTAGTTTCCAGAAATATAAAGAAATGATTCATTTGGATATTTTTACAGAAAGTTATGGCCATTTTACTAATGCCTAGTAGGGCAGAATTTGCTGAAGTGCGGCCGCACAATTTGGATTGCGGCCGCAGGACCTAGGATATGCGGCCACAATTAAAAATGTGAGGTCAACACTTTGGAAGGCAGCTTTGGTACTCTATACATGAGGGTTAGGTTATTATTTGACATTTTGGACTTTGGGAGCTCGGTTTGTGACGATTTTTCGTGACTTTTTCAAGAAATTCATCGGGGTAAGTGATTCTAACTCGGATTTGGTTAATATACATGAATATATCATTGTTTTCATCATTTAATTAGTATTTTGAGATTAAAATTGGGGGTTTTAGCCTAAAGTCTCATAGAGTGAATTTTTGAGTTTTGAACATCGATACGGAGTCGGATTTGAGTGAAACCAGTATGTTGGACTTGTAATTGAATGGATTGTCAGATTTTATGAGTTTTGTTAGGTTCTGAGGTGCGAGCCCAGGTTGGACTTTTGGGATGATTTTGGGATTTTGATAAAGATTCAACGTTTATCGATGGGTTTGTTTCCTTTCGCATTATTTGATGTATTTGAGTTGCTTTTGGCTAGTTTCGAGCCGTTTGAAGGTCGGTACGCGCGAGAAGGCCTTTTTGGAGCATCGCTGGGCTTGCTTGGTATTGGAATTGGCTCGTTCGGGGTAAGTAACTCTTCTAATCTTAGTGTTGAGGTTATGAAACCCCGAATTACGTGCTATGTGATTGGTGTTGAGGTGAAGCACATGCTAGGTGACGGGCATGTGGGCGTTCACCGTGTGAATTGTGACTCCGTTATTTCTGTGGTACTATATAGTTACCTGATCTTACCTGTAACCATGAAATTTCTACGTATTTGAGCTATTGAGCTGTGATCCATGTTAGACACCATGTCTAGGCTACATGCTTATCTTGTTGGGACCCACTGTGGTCATTTCTGCTGTTGAGTTATTTGCTTTCATTGCTTTATATACTCAGTCATACACATTCATATGCTTATCATATCTCAGTCTCTGTTGTTATTTATTGATACATCATATTATCATTTTCAGGCTAGTTTCATGACATTTTGAGTGAGAGAGAGAGAGAGGGAGACTGGAGAGATTGATGACTGAGTGAGGCCGGGGGCCTGATTGTGAGGAAATTGATAATATAGCATGTGAGTTGTCCGTGCAGATTCTGATATTGATACTGTAGCACGTTTGTTGTCCGTGTGGATTCTGATATTGATACTATGGCACGTGAGTTGTCGGTGCAGATTATAGCGCTTGGGCTGTAGGAGCCCCTCCGGAGTCTGTACACACCCCCAGTGAGTGCGGTTGATTATATTGAGGGATGGATCTTCCCTGGACACAGATCTTGTCCGAAGCATTTATATACCTGGAGATGGATCTTCTCTACGGGCCGGATTGGCCTTCCTCGATACTGAGTGACTGATGGTCAGTTGATGTATATATTCCGGGATGGATCTTCCCTGGGCAGGATTGGTCATATACAGTACTGAGTGGTTGAGCATGATGAGTGGAAAGTGTGAGTCAGTGAGATTGAGTACTCTGAGAATGTGAGTACATGATTCATCTCTGAGATACATGGCATTAGCATGCACACATGACATACATGAATAGAGATGCATTTTTTCTCATGCTGTACGATATCACGTCATTCATGATATTTTTACACACATTGATATGTGGGCATAGAGAGGTATTTCACACTTGCTATCTGGAAAGAAAATGAAACATCTTATTCATTGTGGAAATGATTTTTGGAAAAATTACGGTTTTCAAACTATCTCATAATTTTCGACGATTCCAGTAAAGGATTTGTGTTTTCACTGATATTCTTGAAAAGCGAAACTGTTTTCGAAAAACTGTGAAAAAGCTGTGCGTTTTATCTCTGAGTTACTTCCTTATTTATATGATTTGTTATGAATTGTGTTGGCTATTGGTGTTGGACCTGACCTTTGTTCCAGCTTGTCACTACTTTCAACCTATGGTTAGGTTTGTTAGTTATTGAGTACATGTGGTCAGTTGTACTCATACTACACTTCTGCACCTTGCGTGCAGATATTGGCTGCTGTTGTTGCTGTGTTTGATGGGAGCTGGATTTGAAGATGTACCTGCGTCTCTGTTGTAGCTGCCTCTTGTTCATGCTAGCCTTAGATTATAAAACTCTGTTTATGTACTTTTCAAACAGAAGATGTATTTACTTCATATCAGCTTTGTAAATTCTATTCTTAGAAGCTCATGATTTGTACTACCAGTTCTTGGGAAAATGTATAAGTTTCAGATAAGTTCTTCCATTTAATTGTTTTATTAATTTTATTGGAAATGGATAACTGTTAATTGGCTTACCTAGCAGGTTGGGTTAGGTTCCATTACGACTAGTCGGATTGTGTATTGATGTCGCCCAAACTCACACCACTAATTAGGATTATGAGGCGGTCGATGAAATTATAAATACCCAACGCGAGTCAGGGTCGATTCCACAGAGAGCTTTTTGTAGGATTAGGTATATACCCAGTCTAGTGTATGACGTGCCCAAGATTGGACTTCCACATGATTGGTTGTTTCTTTCTACTTCTAATGATTATGCTAATGCTTGTAATTGAAATGCTAAGAGACAATGTTTTTGGTGTTGTTGTTTTTCAAGTTTATAAAAGATCTAGGGTCGTAACTTCCACCTAGGTGGTTACCTAATAGATTGTAAACTCTAGGGCAAGTTTGATTGGTCGGGGTGGAATATAGTAATCACACGCAGTTATCCACTCAATACCCCTCGGTAGTTAGAGTGATTTTGCCCAAATTGGATTTCTCAAGTCCAAATGCGTATTGCGCAAAACAAGTGATAAATGCTCAAGTCAGGTCTCACTATCTCTAGATTCAACCCTTTAACTGGGGCTATCAATTTCTTGAGTTCACTCCAATTCCTTGTTACCTAGACTTAGTTTCTCTTTCTCAAGTAATAAACTAAGTCATTTAGGCATGAATCAATGTTTGCAACCATTAACTCTTAAATTCAAGCAAGAACTAGGCTAAATATCACTAACCCGATCACAAACAAGCCCTAAATCAAACACCGATTAAGTACTCACACTAGGGTTGGGTCACAACCCTAGCTAGAAATTTAGCCACTCATGGAAAATGAAGAAATTAAAGAAGAATCTAAGATAAAATTCATAATAGATGATTAAGGGAAGAAAATCTAATGCTAAAATGTTAAACTAATACAATATTTCCCAATACAGTAAAGAAAAACGACTATCTATTCTCAGGTGCACAAAAATTCACCTAAAAATGACAAAAAGATCTATTTATACCCAGCTAAAATTGTCGGACATAATTGCTCCTGCGGTGGTTATGCGGCCGCACAATTCTGGGTTGCGTCCGCACTTCTTCAACTTCTGCAGACCGCACATTTATGAGCGCAACCGCACTCTTTCTTCTACGGATGCACAATAATAGTGCGGTCCACACTTCTTGACCTTGGGCTTTGGCATGGGGGACTCCTGCGGACCGCATAATTGTGAGTGCGGTCACGCTCTTGATTCTGCGGCCGCAAAATAATGGTGCGGTAAGCACTTCTTCATGACCCTAAAATCCCATCTCTCTGAACTTTATCTTCTGCGGCCGCACAAGAATCGTGCGTTCCGCATTTTTCAAAGAATTCGTGTCAGAGGCTTTCTTCATGTTTTGCGGCCGCACCCAATATTGTGCGGTCTGCATTTTGCGCTTTTAGCCTGGTTTTGGTATTTGTCCAAAATTACTCCTTTTTGAGTTGATTTTCATTTCTTTGGCTCATATTCGAACACTCCTGTAAGCAAGCACATTTCATTAGTTTTTGGGATACCTTTAAGCAATTTTGAGCTAAAACGAAAGTAAAAGAGTGCAAATAAGTAGTCAAAATCCCTACTTATCAACTTCCCAAAACTTAAGCTTTTGCTTGTCCTCAAGAAAATAAGGTAATTCCCACCTCCATAAGTCAAGAACTATTTCAGCTGGCCTAAGGTGAATCAACCACACATTAATTGGGACCAAATATTACCCACAACATGTATGAATTATCACCAATGCAAGGATTTGACTTTTTGAGTACAATAGTTCTAATGTGACACTAGAGCATCAAGAGTTGACTTTATTCATCAAGGAAGCATGCTCTATCATGTAGGTCATTGTGGATCCCAAACTCCTTCTTCTCTACTCTCCGATAGCATATCTCACTTTATAATGTAACACTTAATTCAAGGATTGTGAAAAGTTCGCTCATCTCTCTCAAAAGAATGCCACAAGTACGGCTCTAAGTACCATATGCTTGCCCTTCATGTAAATCACCACTAATGTAAGCTCACTCAACTTGAAATCATGTAGGGCTTTTTCGGGATATAATGAAGGCTTTTGGACCAAGGTAGGACTTTTTGGAATAGAATGAGTTCATCTTTCCTTAAGCACTCCATTTTCTCTTTTCAGCTCATACTTTATCGACTCTTTGAGTCATTTTCTTTTTCCTCGGGGGAACTAGAGAGACGTAATGTCACTCTTTCTTGGTCATGATTTATGGGTTTCCAATGTCTTTGCCTTATGTTTTGATGATCTAACAAACTTAATGTCAAGAAACAGATAGGGAACCTGACACACTTGGTACACACTACAAATGAACGAATTCCAGTCAGGACTCCAGCTAATGTGAATTGCTGCAAGTGTAGAAAATAGAGAAGGAAGACAAGGACCTGATCCCGTGTGTTTCCCTGACAACAGTACGAAAGTCAATTGTATACAGCTGGAAAGTGACTGCCACAGAAACAATGCACACAATGCAGCAGTTTTGCAGTAACTTACCTTTGACCTACCAAATGCTTACATCATTCAAGTGATGTCATCAAGAGTGTATCAACTAGAGCATTATAACAAAACATCACTTGAACACTTGATTTCTCACTTTAAGCATTTAGCCTTCTGCAAATAGCAAACTCAGTTCTCAAGAGCTTGAAGAACAAAGTTAAACGCTACTACGGACCAGTTCCTAAATAGAGTATTTTGTTGTCCTTAGTTGAGTTGTAACTTTGTGATTGTTCTTATTGTAATTCCTAATTTTCTTAGTTAGAAGCGTTGCTTAGGAACCCATTTGTAAGACCATAAACTTTCTGAGTTTGTGTTGTGACTAGAGTTACTCATAAGTTAAAGTCTTTGTAACTAGTGAGTGACAAAGTGGCTTGTGATAGGTGTATCACAAGTTAGTTGAGTTGAAGTCTTTGTAATAGAGTCATTACAAAGTGGCTTGTAATAGAGTGTTTACAAGTTAGTGAAGTTGAAAGCCTACAAGTGTAGGTCGTGGTTTTTGTCCCCTTGAATGGGATTTTCCACGTAAAAATCCCGTGTCTCATTTACTTTCTGTTTCATTAGTATTCTCAATCGAAACCCATAGAGGACCTGGTACTCTACAGTTTGGTGGACTCATATAAACTAACAATTGGTATCAGAGCGGGTTCCTCCTATCAGGCTAACACCTAGGAAGGATCCGTATGGCTGCTCCACCAAATTTTGAAGAAGGTCAATCTACGTACCGACCACCCAGGTTCAATGGGCAATACTATGAGTGGTGGAAGACAAAAATGCATGATTTTATCATGGCTGAAGACTCTGAGTTGTGGGATGCCATATGTGATGGTCCTTACATCCCAACAAAGGCACTGAGTTGTGGGATGTCATTCTCAATGCCAAAAACCAGAAAAGAATACACCAACGTAGACAGGAAAGCCGTGGAGAAAAATTTTCGTGCCAAAAAGATTTTGGTATGTGGAATAGGACCTGATGAATACAATAGAATTTCTTCTTGTGAAACTGCAAAGGAGATATAGGAAGCTCTGCAAACAGCACATGAGGGAACCACTCAAGTAAAGCAATCTAAGATCGATATGCTCACTACCGAGTATGAACTCTTTAGGATGAAGGACGATGAATCTATTCAAGATATGCACACAAGATTCACCTCCATCATAAATGAGTTACACTCACTTGGTGAAACAATTCCTAGGAACAAGCTAGAGAGGAAAATTCTCAGTATCCTTCCTAGTTCTTGGGAAATCAAGGTGAATGCTATTACTGAAGCAAAGGACGTGCAGGAACTGACCATAGATGAGCTGGTTGGAAATCTGAAGACCTACGAGATGAAGAGGAAGATAGATAGTTAAAGAAGAGAACCAAAGAAAGAAAAGAACCTCGTACTCAAAGTTGATAGCAATGACTCGAGTGAGGAGGACAGTGACATGGCTTACCTAACCAAAATATTTCAGAAGATGGTCAGAAGAAATGGAGGAATGCTAAAAAGGGGCAGCTCCAGCAAACCAAAGAACTATGATCTCTGCCATAAGTGCGGAAAGCCTGGGCACTTCATCAAAGATTGTCCTCTCCTAAAGCAAGAGTACTCCAAGTACAACTCTAAGAAAGCAGCCAAGAGGAACCCGGTTCCTGATAAGGACTTCAAGAAGAAGAGATCTGCTGACAATGTGGTGAAACAGGCTCTTGCAGCATCGGGAGACTCCTCTAGTGAGTTTGAAGATGAAACTGATACAGGTGACAGCTCCATGATGGCAGTTGAAAGCGAGGAAAATGAATATGATTCGATACTTGCTTTGATGGCCCAATCAGATGATAATGAAGACGATGACAACAGTGAGCTAAATTTCAGGGATGTTCAGAGAAATCTGAAGTCCTACTCTCCTAAGAAACTCATGTATTTAGATAGTGTATTGATTGATGCCTATCATAGTCTTGTGGAGGATAACAATGCTTTGACCTTAGAGCTAGGAGAAGCTGAACAAACCAGAGATTATCTGGTAGTGTGTGTAGTTGATCTGAAGGAAACCATTTGTGGGGTGGAGAAAGAAAAAATTGTTTTAACCAAAATAATTGCTGACATAGAAACTGAAAGAGATGACTTAGTGGTTGTAGTTGTTGACCATAAGGAAACTATTGAAAACTTCAGAAAAGAAAGAGAAGCCTTGATGAAAAGAGTGACTGAGATTGAGGAAGAAAGAGATGATCTCTTGGTAGTGATTGCAAATCTAAGGGAAACAATAGAGGGACTAGGGACTGAGTCAAAACCTGGAAATTCTGGAAAAGGAAAAGAGGTAGCAAGTCAGGAACACATTAGGCTTGAAAACGAGTTGAAGGCTGTGAGAACTAGTCTGCGTGTTGAATCTGAGAAAAACAAGCATCTCTAGACTGAACTAGAAAGAATAAAAAATGATCTTGAAAAGTCCCTAAAGCGGACCTGGTCCTCAGAAGCTATCACTGCTATGTACGTTAATAATGGTGGAAACAGGTAGGGAATAGGGTTCCACAGGGAGAAAACTCCTTACACCCCCCATAGCAAGTATGTTACTGTACCAGATAACTGGCTGTGTACCCACTGTGGTAACAATGGGCATTTCAAGGAAAATTGCCAAGCCTTGGTCAAGTCCCTTCAGAAAAACAAAGTGTTTGCTGAAAATGTAACTACTCAAAAGGGACCAGGTTCCACCCACAAAAAACTCATATTACCTGCATGGACAAAGAGACCTCTCATTCACCCTCTTGCCTACTACAAGGGACTCAAACTTGCTTGAGTTCCTAAAACTAACTCTTGATCTTCTTGTGCAGGGAACAGTGAAAGGAAGAAGTCAACAATGGTTCATGGATAGCGGATGTTCAAAGCACATGACTGGGAACACCATGGAATTTATTTCACTAAAAGCCCTGCAATAAGGGAGTGTATCCTTTGAAAATGGGAAAAAGGGGTACATTCTTGGAGTTGGAAAAGTCAGGAAATCACTTACTCACTCTATTAAGAATGTGTACTATGTAAATAGTCTTAAGTACAGTCTCTTGAGTGTCTCTCAGATCTATGATAAAGGAAACAAGGTGCAGTTCTTATCCAAGATATGTACAGTTACCAATCTGGTAACTGGTGAAGTGGTACTTGTGGCCAAGAGATACAAGAACATCTATGTTGCTGATTTCGAGTCCATACAAAGTGGTGATCTGAGTTGTCTGAAAGCTGTTGATGATGATGCTGAACTCTGGCATAGAAGACTGGGGCATGCAAGCTTCTCTCTTCTGAACAAACTACTTCAGAAGGACCTAGTCCATGGTCTGCCCATGTCAAAGTTCAAAGCACAGAAAGTATGTGATGCCTGTGCTAGAGGAAAGCATGTGAAGTCCTCTTTTAAGTCTAAAAAGTATGTAAGCACCTCAAAGGCACTCGATCTTCTGCATATGGATTTATGTGGCCCTATGAAAGTGCAAAGCAGGGGAGGAAAAAAATACATATTTGTGATAGTGGATGACTACTCCAGATTCACATGGACTCTGTTTCTTAGAACTAAAGATGAAACCTTTGAGGTGTTTGTGTCTTTTGTGAAGAAAATCCAAGTGAAGATGGAGTCTAGAGTCTCATGTATTAGATCAGATCATGGAACAGAATTTGACAATGCCAAATTTGATGAGTTCTGCAATGAAAATGGCATTACTCACAACTTCTTAGCTCCACTAACTCCTCAGCAAAATGGAGTAGTGGAAAGGAAGAATAGAACTCTTGAAGAAATAGCGAGAACAATGCTGATCGACAGTGGGATTGCAAAGAGCTTCTGGGCTGAAGCTGTCAACACTGCCTGCTACTTGGTGAACAGGTGCATGATCAGATCTCTCCTGAACAAAATCCCCTATGATTTTTTGAATGGAAGGAAACCCAAGCTGACTCACCTAAGAACTTTTGGGTGCAAATGCTATGTTCTCAACAATGGAAAGGATCAGCTTGGTAAATTTGATGCCAAAAGTGATGAAGGAATATTTCTAGGGTATTCTTATCAAAGCAAAGCTTACAACATATACAACAAGCGGACTCAATGTGTTGAGGAAAGTGTTCATGTTATCTTTGATGAGTCCTATCCTTCCTATGAGAAAAGTGCTAAAGATGATCAACATGGAGAGCCCTTACTGGTTCCTGGTGAAGTTATTGACATAACAAATGGAAAGACAGATATGATGAGCCAAGTGAAAGAGCCGAGTGAAGACAATGCTGCCTCTCCTTCAATGGAACCAGGTACCTCAATTACAACCACTAAAGCTGAAGAAAGAGTGGTTGATGCAGTACAAGGTACCCCACTAGTACTTGAAAGAAGAACATAAGAAAACCAGTTAGATATACCCAGCTCCTCTACAAATGAACCTCGAATGCCTAAGTGGAAACACAAAAGTTCTCATCCTCTTGACAACATAATCATTCCTCTAGATTCTGGAGTACAAACCAGGTCAAAAGCCAGAAATTTACTTGCCTTCTCAGCCTTTCTCTCCCAAATAGAACCCAAAAATATCAAAAAAGCCCTGAAAGATGCAGATTGGATTACAGCCATGCAAGATGAGCTGCATCAGTTTGAAAGAAACAATGTCTGGCACCTAGTACCTAGACCATCAGATAGAACCATTATAGGAACCAGGTGGGTATTCAGGAACAAGCTTGATAAACATGGAAACACTACAAGGAACAAGGCCAGGCTAGTAGTTCAAGGCTACAATCAGGAGGAAGGGATTGATTATCATGAAACGTTTGCTCCGGTCGCTCGCATGGAAGCTATTAGAATTCTAATCACCTTTGAATCTCATATGGAATTCCCCTTGTTCCAAATAGATGTCAAAAGTGCATTTCTGAATGGAATTCTTAAGGAAGAAGTCTATGTGAAGCAACCTCCAGGGTTTGAATGTCATGCACACCCTAAATATGTGTTTAAATTAGACAAAACATTGTATGGATTGAAGCAGGCTGCTCGAACTTGGTATGAAAGACTGTCAAAGTTCCTCTTAGAAAATGGTTTTACAAGAGGGAAAATTGACAGCACCTTGTTACTAAAGAAACGGGGAAGGAACCTGCTCATTGTTCAGGTCTATGTTGATGATATAATTTTTGGGGCAACCGCTGACTCCCTGTGTGAAGAATTTGCAAAACTCATGGGAAGTGAGTTTGAAATGAGCATGATGGGGGAGCTCAATTTCTTCTTGGGTCTTCAAGTGAAGCAGTCCACAAAGGGTACATTCATTTGTCAGCAGAAATACATCAAGGAGCTCTTGAAGAGGTTCGATATGGAAGCATCAAAAGTGATAGACACTCCCATTGCAACATTTACTCGACTGGACATGGATGAAACTGGATCTCCTGTGAATCAAACTATGTACAGAGGCATTATTGGGTCTCTTCTCTATCTCACTGCCAGTAGACCCGATATTGTCTTCAGTGTGGGGCTATGTGCGAGGTTTCAATCAAATCCCAAGGAATCTCATTTGAAGGCTGCTAAAAGAATTTTGAGATACCTTAAGGGGACACAGGACCTGGTCCTGTATTACCCCTCAGGTGACAGTTTTAATATCTTTGGGTATGCTGATGCTGACTATGCAGGTTATCTTGTGGACAGGAAAAGCACTTCTGGAATGGCTCACTTTCTAGGGTCATGTCTCATCTCTTGGGGCACAAGGAAGCAGAACTCAGTGGCTCTTTCAACAGCTAAAACAGAATATGTAGCTGCAGCATCCTGCTGTGCTCAACTCCTATGGATTAAGCAGCAACTGGAGGATTTTGGGGGTGTTTACTGAGTGTGTGCCTCTTCTATGTGACAATACCAGTGCACTCAACATGGCTAAGAATCCAGTTCAACACAAAAGAACCAAGCACATTGATGTGAGACATCATTTCTAAGGGACAATGTGGAGAAAGGGCTGATCTGTATAAAGTTCTGCAGCACAGAAGACCAAATTGCAGATATCTTCACCAAAGCACTGAGTAGGGAACATTTTGAAAGAAACAGGGTGAAGCTGGGGCTATAAAAGCCCAATTGAGAACCTGATTCCTCATCAATTGGCTATGAAAATCACCTTCAGGTAAAACTAGCTAAAGTGTTTTCTGGCCAAGTCTAACTCACTTCAATACCATTGCAGGTAAACACGCATGATGAGTATAGAAGCTGTAGATGCATTGCATGGATGATAAAAGAGGATTGATATTTTCAATAACAGGTCAAGAACCTGGTTCTTGTACCAAAAGTTAGTAGTTCTGTGCATTCTTTAATACACGTCTTGAAAAGGTACAAATATCAACTGCCATGTCATCCACCTTTTCAGACCCTGCTGTCACATCCCTTCACTTCAAATCATTCCATCTCCCTCTGAAATGTTGCATCTCTCCAAGCACAACCATCGTTTTAGAACCAGTTCCTATCTCTCTCTTCATAATTATCCACTCTCGTTAAAACCTTGCTCCTT
>NW_017681359.1:0-7190 GCF_001879085.1 Nicotiana attenuata
ACTGACGTGTAGTACGTTTAAGCTCTACGCTTTTTACCTTTGAATCAAAAGTCAAGTCAAAATCAAGTTAGAGCTACTAAGTTCAATTAGTTTTATTTGTGTTTGTAGCACCTAAATTGCAATCTTCGAAAGAACTTTCTCCCCTTCCCGACATTTGGTCTAAAGCTCGGTACATTTCTGCTACAATCAGGGGAACCACTATGCTAGTAGGTTTTTTCATGGCAACATCTAGCATCCCTACCAGGCCAAGGTCTATGTGACCGTCCTTTCTTGGACAAATTACCACTCCCAAAAAGGCTACCATGAAGGCTAATCCCCGTCGGGCTTCCCATTTGTCTTTATTTCCAGCATGTGTCAATCCTGTGTTGGGTTCCTCGAAAGCTTTGGGGTTACCATGCCGGTGATATAAGAAATGCAATGTACAATACCCCTCCGCCAAATACGGGTCTTGAATATCCCGGCTGATGTTCAACAAATCCAAGAACCTATGAAGGGTTACCGGTCGTGGGCCAATGGGTATCTACCTCGGAGGTTCCCGTTGAGACCGGCGTATCCGGCAATCTCTTCTAATGTAGGTGTGAATTCAAAATCTGAAAACCGGAATACATTACGGGTCGGATCCCAGAATGGTATCAATGCCTCAATAATATCTTTTCTTGGTTTGATGTTCAGCAAATCGACGAGACCACCCAAACTTTTGACCACGGTATCTCTGCATCCTTTTCCCAAATCATGCCACCACATGTGAAGTTTCAAAGGGATCTCGCTCAGGACTGAGAAGGTTTCGATGTTACTTGAATCCATCCTGCACATTTATTAGGGGACTTTAATGACTTATTTTGAAAAATGGCTATTTGTGCAAAAATTCTTTATGTAGAAAACGAGCCTTGGATTTGCAAATACGGCCTTTCAGCACTTCTGGGAGGAAGATTTTAAGGCTGTGCCCGCAAATCATGTAAAAAAAAAAAGAACACTCAGGTAGCTATTCTTGCAAAAACGGCCTTCCGGCGTCCTTTTGGGGACATTCGGCTTATTTTTAACAAGAATGACATCACCCGATTTATTTATGACAAAAATTAAAATTTGACCATTTTTTTTTACTATTTTTGTAAAAAAGGGAAGTTGGACCCGATGAGGGTTGCCTACGTATCTCACATCCGGTGAGAATCAAACCGGCGTAGTTCGGGCAAATAAACCTAACTATTTTTGAAAATAGGACTCTTTTGTTTTTGTTGGCAAACACACTATTTCTAAAAGCAAAATTCATTTTTTATGTTTTCTTGTGTAGTGGCAAATAAACAAACTAATTTGAAAATAAAGTTCTTTTTGGTTTTTCTTTTCCATTGGTAAACAAAACAAACTAAAGAAAACTACTTTCTTCTCTTTTTTTTTTCAATTTCTCAAAAATCCGGCAGCATTTCGGCACTACTTGGACATTGGTTTTTCAAAACTAGTGGTTATCCTCACTTAGTCCAAACACTGCTTATTTTCATAATTCACTCATTTAGACAAGCCGGTCAACATGCAAAGCCGAGCAAATAAATGCGCAAGTAGCACGTAAGATGCATCAGGATGGTCCATTATTTCAGGTCACCTGTCCTAGACAGACCCAACCCCTGTGTTGAGTCCCCTAAGTCAAATGCACATGATGCAAACAAGCGTCCTACTAGGGATCCGGCATGAGGTTTTGTTCTTCTAGGTTTTAAACCCTAGGTTTGTTGGTCTAGACCTGGCTTACCCGAGCGGACAACTCGGGCCGAGGGGGAGGCAGCGTACCGGGGATACAGAAGCTCCGCCGGCTTAGCAACTTATCCAAACCTCGTTCTAAATGGGAAAAGACTCTAAACAGAAGAGAAGCTACACGAAGTGCACCCTTCTCCATGATGTAAAAGACTCAGAAAGAGGAAGGGATTCGCGACAGTTTATATACAATTCAACAAATATCAAAGCGGTAAAACAGTTAGCACATAGCATGGAATATGTAGAAAAATCAGATAAAGCCAAAGATAACAATTTAACTGAGCTCGAATTTTGAACCCTGAACCAAAAGTTCTGGGTTCTTGTCCCCAGCAGAGTTGTCAGAGCTGTCACACCTCCTTTTCGCTATTACACCCCGTGAAGAGTATAATAAAGGGAGTTTTTCCAATTAAAGGACAATCGAAACGGGATTCATTTATTAAGAAATTCAGAGTCGCCACTTGGGAGATTTATGGTGTCCCAAGTCACCGGTTTGAATCCTGAATCGAGGAAAGGGTTTGACTCTGTATTAACAGTCGCGAACCAGAAATCCGAGTAAGGAATTCTGTTAACCCGGGAGAAGGGGTTAGGCACTCCCGAGTTCCGTGGTTCTAGCACGGTCGCTCAACTGCTATATTTGGCTAAAGTCTGATTTTAATACATGTTATCCTATTGCAATTTTAGAATTGTTTAACCGCTTTTAGTTAGTTTTTATGAAAGTGAACGTCGTTTAAGAGCGTGTTTTTGGATCACGTCACATGAAATGCACCCAGATCCTTGACACCTCTTATTCAACGTTTTGGGATTTGGATTTGGGTCGCATGAAATGCACACCCGTAGTTAAGAAGGTAAAATTATTAAAAGCGTGCCTAAAGTGGCTAGCGTCTTGTTAACTTTGCGGGAGGCCATGGAAATTCGCTAAATGGCACGTCCCGAATTTCTAAAATATTTTTGATAAAGCGTTTAATGAGGGCCCTGCAATTAATGCATTTTGTTCGGTGGGGCTCGTCTCACTTTTTATTTAAAGGCCAATCCTAAAGCACTCTATAATTTTCTATATTTTGCCTCTAAAATGAAGGAAGAGTCCTAGTCAATTGATATTTAAAAATTTTCGGGCCTCGAGCTCAGGTCCGGATCCAAACAAAAGGGATAACCTCTTAATTTGAACCCGCCACCTAACTTGAAAGCCCAAACTTATTACAAATTTAAACAAATAGCCTTAATTAAGGCCTTCAGCACATTGGGCTTCGAAACTAGCCCAAGAAGAAGGATAACATTCAGCTTTATAAAAAGCTGTCTAACTTTGGGCCTCAGCACAAGCCCAATTTGGAGGTGTCCCTAACGGCCCACAATTTAGCAAAATGCATTGGCTCAAAAGGCTGGTGATACTTGGGCTTGTTATTATATAACTGGGCCCAAATCTCATTTAAACAAAAGGGTGCCATGTTATGGCTCATAAATGAGTCCAAATCCTATACTGATTTTAATTTGGATCTGCTAACAATCTTTGTANGGACTGATTCTGGGAAAATGAGGAAGAAAAAGAAGAAGGAACCTTTAGCCATATGTGGGGGTGGGGAAGAAGGAGTCTCGAAGTCAGGGGGAAGTGGTTCAGGTGAGGCTGCTGAGGTGTTGATTAATCTGAGTAAACAACAAGATGAACCTGGTTCATCTGATGAAGAGAGTTTGGCTGACTTGTTGAAGAAAGTGGGGGCCAGCTATGACCCAAAGAAACGCAAGGCTTCCTCACAAAAGACCCCTGCTGCATCCAAACCAACCAAGAAAAGCAAACAATCACCACCCAAGTCTACTCCTAGGATTAGAGCTACTAGAAGTAGGGTCAGGGAAAGTGAAGCAGAATTGAAGAAGGCTTTAGAAGAAAGTAAGAAAAAGAGGAAAGAGAAAGGGAAAGCAAAGATAGGTGAAAGCTCAGAGGCTGTGGTGAAGAGGAAGAAGAAGAGATGGAACAGGTCCATCTAGAAAGGAGTACTACTGTGGAAGTTCCCACTACCAAATCAAAGGGAACCAGGACTTCTGCCAAGAAGCCCTCCAAGCCAGTACCTGCTGAACCTGTTCTTGCCAAGAGAACAAGGTCAACTGCAAAAGGAAAACAAGTGAAAATTGCTGAAGAAGATGATGAATGGAGTGAGGATGAAGGAGATGAGTCAGAGAAGGAACATGACAGATATGCCATGTTTGGCAAGAGGAAAATTCTGAAAGGGAGACTACTCAAGGACCTGGAGGAGCCAGGTATGATAAGGCTTCTGACTGCACTAGAAGCACAGGGCTGGAAGGACATGGTTCTTCATATGGATGGAAAATTGGCCAGGAATGAACTTGTAGAGTTTATGGCAAATGAGACAGTGAAGAATGGGCTGGTGACTAGCACAGTGAAAGGTGTCAAAGTAAAGTTCAATGCTGCAAAGCTGGGCAAGATTCTAGACATCCCTAGTGAGGGATATGATGATTATACAAGGCAGAGGTGGCCTTGCCTGGATGGGTTGCCTACTGATCTTCAGATCACAAGGAACTTTTGTGACACCACAACAGATGAAGAGGTACCTGAGGCCAGGGCAGTTCAGAAAAGTGAAATGAGGCCAGACCACAAAGTGCTTTTTGAATTTGTCAACAAATGCCTTCTACCCAGACAGGAAAGAAGGCATACAGCAAATTATATGGATCTGGTTCTTATGCAATGCCTGAATGAAGGGAAGCAGATCAACTGGCCTGCCTTTATTGTAAAGCTGCTTGAAAGGGTACTCAATGGCTCAAAAGCTCATGCCATTCCCTATGGATTTATCTTGACAACTGTACTTGAAAGATTGAATGTTCCCCTGAAAAAGTGAGAAATGGCTTCGAGCAAAGAGCATTTTGGCAGCAAAACCCTTCAAGCTTGTGATTATATGCTCAGTACAGCTCCAGTTGAACCTGGTTCTTCAGCAAAAACTCCTGTGAATAGTAAGGTCAGAGCCTTAGTTCAGGAGGTTGGGGTAAAGGACGCTGAGATAGCAAGGCTTCAGGCCAGAGTTGCTGAATTGGAGGGAGAAAGGAATGGGTTGAGAGCTGAACTTGCTAAGGAGAAGGAGAAAAATGAAGGCATGCTTCAACAGATGCTCAATCTGCTACAAACCCAACCCTCCAGCTCTTCTAAGCCTTAGATATCCTGTCCTAGTGTGCACCAGTCTAGACCCCCTCAGTGACCCAGTTTGGGATTTTAGATGTTTATTTTCTTTTGCTCATGGTTTGGTAATTTTGTTTTTCTTCTTGTGGACTGCATTGTAGAAACACCTTGCTAATCAATGAATGCAGCTTTTCTTGCTTTTTGTTAATTCTGATCTTAATAGGTATTTTTGTTGAGTTGATTTCTGATTAACTAAAGCATGTGTTCACTTGCAGTTGCCCCATTGGCCATGAGTACTAATTAGGTTACCGAGATCACATTATTTATGCAACTTTTCGATGATGCCAAAAGGGGAAAGATATTGTGCTTAAATTCATTATCTGAACAAGTGATGTTTATGACCTAGCTTAAATCTGGCCTTTATGATAAGTTGAAAATTCTCTAAAAATTTTCTAAGTGTTGATATTTCAGCTAAGTTTCACAGGTTCTCTGATCACTAAAAGCATAGAGTTTGTCATCATCAAAAAGGGGGAATTTGTTGGCCCAAGTTCAGTTGAAGTTTTGAAGATTGACAAATAAACTCAGGGAAGGACCTGGTCCATCTTGAGAGACACAGTTAGTCATAACCATTGCACATGCAAGGCACGTGAGGAAGATATGTATTGAAGATTACGCAGCAAATATCTTCTGAATGGAATCGAAAAGGTTGCATTGAGTTCTAAGAAGGACAGTCTCCTTATGATAAGAGAACACAATCCTAAGCTAGGATAAGGATGGGAGTTTGTATTGGTTAAGGACTCAAATCGACTACGGATAAGCATTGGAGTCTCGATCAAACTCTAACTGCTAATCCATTAAATAACCAAGTTGTTCTCTTTTACAGGTAATGCACATAAGCAGAAGTTAAGCATATTTGAGAGCAAAAAGATCAAGTCTGATTTGCAAGCAACATATGCGAGATACAAGTGTGCACGTCTGAAGCTACATGAACTAAGATAGAAGAACCAGTTTCATCATTGTGTTTATTCTAAGTCTAGTTCAATTGTAGTAGGTTTTCATATTGTACCTTTCAACTTTCTTAGAAGAAATTGTATTAGGTACTCTGAGTATTCAAGTTAGAGTTAACTTGAAAGTGTCGCAACAGTTGAGGCTGTGTGCTACACTGGGATTAGAGTTAATCCTTAGGTTTACAAAGAGTTTTCTAAATGCAGTTTTTGGCTCAGTGATTTTAGTGGAGTTTGAGAAAATTCTACTGAGTAGTAGGTCGTGGTATTTTTCACCTTTTGAGCCAGGTGTTTTCCACGTAAAAATCTCTGTGCACTTTACTTTCAGTATTTATTATTCCGCAAACTGCTGTAGTTAGAACACTTAGAAGAACCAGGTTCTTCTAACGCGAAAATTAGGTACCACACAAATCATCCCCCCCACCTCTTGTGTGGTATTGACGTTTATAACATCAAGATGAATCCTTAGAATAGCTATACAAATTTCTGATTATAAGATTTGAGAGTCAAATTTTGCCAAGAAAATAGAAGGAGCCAAAACTTTTCTGCCATGGCAGACAAAAGAAACGCTAGTTTTCTTTGAAAGAGGGAAAGAGATGAACCCTAGTCAAAATTAATTTTAATTTTAGAAATAAATCCAACCATTAGATTAGATGCATCTAATGGCTGAGATTAATCTTGATATAAGTAAATAAGGTATAATAAAATAAATAAAGCAAAGCATTTATTTGGAATTCTCTAGAAGATAGAAGAAATTATCTTGACCATTAATTTAAAATGGACTAGATCTGATGAGTCCATGTAGCAAGGTGTGGGGTCAAAGTGTGAAGGGATGAGGAGAGCATGTGCTAGGAGTGTGTTGGTCATGGGATTTGTACCGTTGGCGCCTATGTGGCGCTAATGTGGAGGCTTATGTGGCGCTTATGTGGAGTCCATATAGATGAAAGAGCTAGGTAGATGGGCTGGCGGGTATGGGCTATTTTGGTTGATTTATGGGGTCTAAAAATTTGAACATGTGTTATAAAATTGGCCCCATTTTAAATAACATTAAACTTTACCAAGATGATCTAATTTGCATTTAAAAGTCTTTTTCACTTTAAATTTTACTATGCTTCCATAATTCTAATAATTTATAATAAAATATATTATATTATATTACTGTAAAAATTAATATCTAATATGTATGCATTTATATATAGAATAAGAAGTAAAAAAATAAAATATAGTTGGGCAAATAATATTTGTATTAATTATTACGATGCATTAACATTAAATAATAATATGATAGTGACTAAGTAACTAAAATAATAATAACGACATAATTACAA
>NW_017681359.1:7206-11422 GCF_001879085.1 Nicotiana attenuata
AGTTAGACACTTAGACGACCAGGTTCTTACTACGACGAAATTAGGTACCACACAACTAAACCCCCCCCCCCCCTCTTTGTGGTATTGACGTTTATAACATCATAGACTTCTTTCCCGATTCCTGGCATCTATTTTCATTTGCCGAATTTAGGCTTTGAGAGCTTCATTCTCCTGGGCCAATTTCTTTTAATTACCTTCATCAGCTGCGGCTTGCAAGGTATTTTCAAACCGGAGCTCCTGAACCTGTTTTTCCAATGCTCCTATTCGAGCCTTGTACTCCTTTTCCTTAGCTAACCAATCCCATTGCACCTGGGCCTCGTTAGTGAATTGTTGTACATGTGGCCTTTTGGCGGCTCTCTCAGGGATTTGAAATCTCTTACCAAACCAAACCAAGTATTTGGGATCTACCTCACCTCTGGCTCGGTCCTGTACTATAGTCTTGGGTTCAAGGTACTGCACTCATTCCAAATCTTTCGAATTCTGCCTTCAGAAATGCAGCTTTCGGGCCTAACTCGATGACTTGCTCGCTCAGGTCTTCATCGTTGTGCACTGTTTGGAATCTTCCAAATTGCCGCAAAACTCGGTAAGGAGCATAAGGCTGTATGCTTCGAATACCCATCAAAAGAATATAAGAGACCTCTGCTGATGTGTATACAGCTTCAATAGCAGGAAGCCATCCATAAGCCCATTCAACTTTATCTGCGGTCAAGGATCTTAAGCATGACGACCAGGCCTCAGTACCCTTAGGGAATTCAATACCTGCCACCCGGGCCTGGAATTCTGCAATACAACTTACTCCAGTTAAATTGTAGTTCATATAGCCCGTGCGGTGACAGAGGTGTTCCTGTATCCACAATTGTAAGAGCAAATTGCAACCTTGAAAGAATTTCTCCCCTTCCCAACATTTGGTCAAAGCTCGGTACATTTCTGCTACAATCAGGAAACCACTGTGCTAGTAGGTTTTTTCATGGCAACATCTAGCATCCCTACCAGGCCAAGGTCTATGTGACCATCTTTTCTTGGACAAATTACCACTCCCAAAAATGCTACCATGAAGGCTAATCCCCGTCGGGCTTCCCTTTTGTCTTTATTTCCAGCATGTGTCAATCCTGTGTTGGGTTCCTCGAAACCTTTGGGGTTACCATACCGGTAATAGAAGAAATGCAATGTACAACACCCTTCCGCCAGATACGGGTCTTGAATATCCCGGCTAATGTTCAACAAATCTAAGAACCTATGAAGGGTTACCGGTCGTGGGGCCAATGGGTATCTACTTCGGAGGTTCCCGTTGAGACCGGCATATCCGGAAATCTCTTCTAATGTAGGTGTGAGTTCAAAATCTAAAAACCGGAATACATTACGGGTCGGACCCCAGAATGGTATCAATGCCTCAATAATATCTTTTCTTGGTTTGATGTTCAGCAAGTCGACGAGACCACCCAAACTTTTGACCACGGTATCTCTGCTTCCTTTTCCCAAATCATGCCACCACATGTGAAGTTTCAAAGGGATCTCGCTCAGGACTGAGAAGGTTTCGATGTTACTTGAATTCATCCTGCACATTTATTAGGGGACTTTAATGACTTATTTTGAAAAAATGGCTATTTGTGCAAAAATTCTTTATTTAGAAAACAGGCCTTGGATTTGCAAATACGGCCTTTCAGCACTTCTGGGAGGAAGATTTTAAGGCTGTGCCCGCAAACCATGTAACAAATGACTCAGGGTGGCTGTTCTTACAAAAATGGCCTTCCGGCGTCCTTTTAGGGACATTCGGCTTATTTTAGACAAGAATGGCATCACCCGACTTATTTATGACAAAAATTAAAATTTGACATTTTTTGGCTATTTTTGCAAAAAGGGAGGTTGGACCCGATGAGGGTTGCCTACGTATCACGCCCGAAAGACGAGAATCAGGTATGCATAGTTCGGGCAGATTGGATACGGTTGAGAATTAAAAAAAATAACTAATTTAGAGAAAACATATTTTTTCGTCTTTTCCTTGCAAATGATGAAACATGCAAACTCTTTTTGGATTTTCTTTTTCCTCTTTTTTTTTGATTTTTGATTTTTTGTAAAATGATAAAAATGCAAAATCTTTTGGATTTTTCATGTTTTTTCTTTTTTGGTCTTTTTCTTAATAAAAAAAATGTAACAAAACGAAACTGGGCCCTACTTGCTTTATTTTCACACCTCACCCTCTCTTTTTTTTCTCTTTTTTTTTTCTTTCTTTTTTTTTCATTGTTTTTCTTTTTTTTCATTTTTTCATTTGGCCTCAGCTATCATTGGTCCGCCAAATGACCCTTTTACCCTTGAATAAATGCAACATGTAGCACGTAGGATGCATCAAGACGGTCTTTTCTTTTGGGTATACCTGTCCTAGACGGACCCAACCCCTGTGTTGAGTCCCCTAAGTCAAGTGCACATGATGCAAACAAGCGTTCCTACTAGGGATCCGGCATAAGGCTGAGTTATTCTAGGTTTAAAAACCTGGGTTTATTTGTTCTAGACCTGGCTTACCTGAGTGGACAACTCGGGCCGAGGGGGAGGCAGCGTACCGGGGATACAGAAGCTCCGCCGGCTTAGCAACTTATCCAAACCTCGTTCTAGATGGGAAAAGACTCTAAACAGAAGAGAAGCTACACGAAGTGCACCCTTCTCCATGATGTAGAACTCAGAGAGAGGAAGGGATTCGCAACAGTTTATATATACAATTCACCAAATATCAAAGCGGTAAAGCATTTAGCACATTAAGCCCAAACATGTAACAAAATCAGATAAAGCCAAATATAACAATTTAACTGAGCTCGAATTCTGAACCCTGAACCAAAAGTTCTGGGTTCTTCTCCCCAACAGAGTCGCCAGAGCTGTCACACCTCCTTTTTTACACACCTACCCCGAAGGGTAATGTTATAAGGGAGTTTTTCCAATTAAAGTGACATTATTCGAAATGGGATTATTTATTTGTCAGAGTCGCCACTTGGGATAGTTTAATTTTGGTGTCCCAAGTCACCGGTTTATTTTAAATCCCAAACCGAGGAAAAATTCGACTTTCCTTTTGAAGTCTGCGAACCAGAAATTCTGAATAAGGAATTCTGTTGACCCGAGGGAAGGTGTTAGGCACCCTCGGATCCCGTGGTTCTAGCACGATCGCTTAAATTATTATAAATAGCTAAAATCTGATTTTTATACATGTTATCCTATAGTGCAATTTTAAGATTATTCACCGCTTTTAGTTAAATTTTAAGAAAGTGAACGTCGTTTAAAAACGTGTTTTCGGATCACGTCACATGAAATGCACCCGGATCCTCGACACATTTTTACTCAATGTTTTTGGATTTAGATTTGGATCGCATGAAATGCACACCCGTATTTAGGAAGGTATTAAAAAGCGCGCCTAAATGACTAGCGTATTATTATCTTTACGGAGGCCGTGAAATTCGCTAAACGGCACGTCCCGAATTCTAAGTATTTTGATATAAGCATTTAATGAGGGCCCCGCAATTTGTGCATTTTGTTTGGCGAGGCTCATCTCACTTTATTATTTAAAAGCCAACCTAAAGCGAATTTTGATTTTCTATTAAGCGTTGTCTTTAGAAGGCCTAATTACTTAACACTACAAAACTCGGGCCTCAAGTTCAAGTCCGAACTTAAACAAGGGGAAAACCTCTTAATTTAAATTCGCTACCTAACTTGAAAGGCCCCAAAGCTTGCATTTCAAATTTGACCCAACAAATTAATGAGTCAATTTCAACCCCAACCAATTGCTAGAACACCAAACTATGTCAGATTATTCTTATAGCTCCAAAGTACTCAATCAAATTGAAGCATGATTCTACAATTCATGTAATTAATTCAAAACCTACACCTCAAAGCACCGAATCAACACACATGAAACAAATAAACGAGANTAATTTAGAGAAAACATATTTTTTCGTCTTTTCCTTGCAAATGATGAAACATGCAAACTCTTTTTGGATTTTCTTTTTCCTCTTTTTTAGTTTTGATTTTTTGTAAAATGATAAAAATGCAAAATCATTTGGATTTTTCATGTTTTTTTTCTTTTTTGGTCTTTTTCTTAAAAAAAATGTAACAAAACAAAACTGGGCCCTACTTGCTTTGTTTTCACACCTCACCCTCTCTTTTTTCCTTTTTCTTTTTCTCTTTTTCGTTTTTTTTTCTATTGTTTTTCTTTTTTTTCTATTTTGTTCATTTGCCC
>NW_017681360.1:0-8609 GCF_001879085.1 Nicotiana attenuata
CCTGAAGCTGGAATGAATCAGCACTCGGGAGCGGGACCAGCTACGCCTGAATCTGCACACAGGGTGCAGGGAGTAAAATGAGTACTCCAACTCAATGAGTAACAAATGTAAATAACGACTGAAAGTAAGAAAACACGTAAGGCACAAGGAATACTATAATGAAGCAGTAAAACCATTCAAAAACTGTAAATCAGTGAAGAGTTAAGTAAAATCCTTTCTCAACAAATAAACAGGTAACTGACAGGCAGTTAAGGTAAAGTAAACAAATAGAAGTTCGCCCCTCGGGCACAGTATCAATAAATCCGCCACTCGGACAACATCTCAGAACAATACCAGCCCTTCGGACACAATCTCACATCACAATGGGTACCCGCGCTCACTGGGGGTGTGCAGACTCCTGGAGGGGCCCCTTACGGCCCAAGCACAATAACAAGCCATCTCGTGGCATCAAAACTAGGCCCTCGGCCTCATATCAATCAAGCCACCTCGTGGCGTACATATCTCAAGCCCTCGGCCTTAAATCAGTATCAGTGTTTCCTCACAACATAGGCCCTCGGCCTTACTTAGTCAAAAATCCTCACAAGCCCTCGGGCAATAGTAAAACAGTGTTTCCCAGCCCAAACATCATTTAAAATATCATTTAAGTCTTAAAACTGAGTAAACCTTGCTGAGTATGAAAACAGTAGAAAATACATGACTGATTTCAAGTATAAAGTCAAAACAGTGAGGAAATATCAATGAAAAGCCACGAAGGGTTCAAATAATTGGCACTAGGCCCAAATATGGCATTCAACCCAAATAATGATGATAGCAAATAGTTTTCAACCAAATACGCGGTAAAATCGTCAATCGAGACAGACCAAGTCACAATCCCCACTAGTGCACGACCCCACGTTCGTCATCAAGCGTGTGCCTCACCTCAATATAGCACTACGATGTGCAATCCGGGGTTTCAAACCCTCAGAACATCATTTACAATCATTACTCACCTCAAATCGGTCAAATCTCTAGATCGCGACGCCTTTGCCCCTCGAATCGGCCTCCACTCGCGTCGAATCTATCCAAAATCAGAACGAGGACATCAAAATAGGCTAAGGGAACGAAGCCCAAGCAAAAACAATCAATAATTAACATAAATCCCGAAATTACCAAAACCCGACCCCCGGGCCCACGTCTCTGTATTTGATAATATTTACACCAATAGATTCCTTATCTTCCCACGAGAAAATTCATACATACCAAAAACTCATAAATCCGACCTCAAATGGCCCATCAAAACCTCAATCATAGGTCTCCAATCATAAACTCTAGCTTCCCCAATTTTCACCCTTAATTTCCACAAATTCTAGCTCTAATCCATGAAATAATAGCATAGGAACGAGTTTTAGGCCCAAAATCCTTACCTCAATGTCGCTCCCTTGAAATCCCTCTTCCAAATAGCTCAAAAAGCTCCAAGGCCGAAGTCAAAAATGGTGAAATAGCCCAAATTCGCGAAATGAAATAACTTATATGTTCTACCCAGTCCTTTCCGCATCTGCGGCACTTCAACCGCATCTGCGGTACCGCATTTGCGGTTAAATCCTCCGCTTCTGCGGAATTCACTTAAAAGTCTAAAATCGCATCTGCAATAAGCCATCCGCACCTGCGACTCCGCAGGTGCTGTCCAACACTGCATCTGCGGTTCCTGGTAAGTCCTCAACATTCCACTTCTGCGGCTCCTCTCCGCACATGCGGCGCCGCACCTGTGGTCCCCAAACCGCAGGTGCGAAAACACTAGAAGCAGCAATCTCCGCATCTGCAATAACACCTCAACCTCTCCGTTAACCACCCGAAATCACCCCGAGGCCCCCGGGACCTCAACCAAAAGCACAAACATATCCTAATACCTTATTCAAACTTTTTCCAATCATCAAAACACTTCAAACAACATCAAATCAAACAAAACACCTCGAATTCAAGCCTAAGTTTATAAAAACTTCTGAATTCCGTTTTTGATCAAAAACCCAACCAAACCATGTCCGAATAACCTGAAATTTTGCACACACATCCAAAATGACACAACGGAACTACTACAACTCTCAAAATTCCATTTCGACCCTTATATCAAAATCTCGCCTATCAACCGAAAATCGCCAAAATATCAACTTCGCCAATTCAAGCCTAAATCTACTCCGCACCTTCAAAACTCATTCCGATCACACTCCTAAGTCATAAATCACCTTCCGAAGCTAACCGAACCATCGGAACTCACATCCGAGCCCTCTAACACATAAGTCAACATCCGGTTGACCTTTTCAACTTAAACTTCCTTAAAAGAGACTAAGTGTCTCAAACCTTACCAAAATCATTCCGGATTCGATCCAACCAACCCGATACCACAAAACACGGATAACAAAGCATAAAGAAGCAGAAATGGGGGAAACAGAGCGGTAACTCATGAGACGACTGGTCGGGTCGTCACATCCTCCCCAACTTAAACAAACGTTCGTCCTCGAATGAGTCAAGAAACATACCTGAAGCCTCAAACAGGTGAGGATATCTGCTCCGCATCTCCCGCTCGATCTCCCAGGTGGCCTCCTCCACGGGCCGACCTCTCCACCGCACTTTCACTGAAGCTATATCTTTTGACCTCAACTTTCGAACCTGACGCTCCAAAATAGATGTTGGCTCCACATCATAAGTCAAATCATCCTCCAACTGAACCGTGCTGAAATCCAGAACATGAGACAGATCTCCAATATACTTCCGGAGCATAGAAACATGGAACACCGGATGTACACTCGACAAGCTGGGTGGAAAAGCAAGCTCATAAGCCACCTCCCCAATCCTCCGAAGTACCTCAAAAGGCCCAATGAACCGCGGACTCAACTTCCCTTTCTTTCCAATTCTCATAACACCCTTCGTGGGCGAAACCTTCAACATAACCTTCTCACCAACCATGTAGGACACATCTCGAACCTTCCTGTCAGCATAACTCTTTTGCCTCGACTGCGTTGTACGAAGTCTCTCCTGAGTCACCTTCACCTTATCTAAGGCATCCTGCACCAAATCTGTCCCCAAAAGCCTAGCCTCACTGGGCTCGAACCAGCCAACTGGAGATCTACACCGCCTCCCGTACAAAGCCTCATATGGAGCCATCTGAATGCTCGACTGGTAGCTGCTGTTATAAGCAAACTCTGCAAGTGGTAGAAACTGATCCCATGACCATCCGAAATCAATAACGCAAGAGCGTAGCATATCCTCCAATATCTGAATAGTGCGCTCGGACTGCCCGTCCGCCTGAGGGTGAAAAGCTGTGCTCAACTCCACATGAGTACCTAACTCTCGCTGGACAGACTTCCAAAACTGGAAAGTAAACTGAGTGCCCCGATCTGAAATGATGGAAACTGGGCCACATGCAACAGAACAATCTCCCGGATATATATATCTGCTAACCACTCTGAAGAATAAGTAGTACAAATAGGAATGAAGTGCACGGACTTGGTCAACCGATCCACAATCACCCAAATAGCATAAAAATCTTCAAAGTCCGTGGAAGTCCAACAACAAAGTCCATGGTGATCCGCTCCCACTTCCACCCGGGAATATCCATTCGCTGAAGCAAGCCACCCGGTCTCTGATGCTCATATTTCACCTGCTGACAACTGAGACACCGAGCTACATATCCCACAATATCTTTCTTCATTCTCCTCCACCAATAATACTGCCTCAGATCCTGATACATCTTCGCGGCTCCTGGATGAATAGAATACCGCGAGATATGGGCCTCCTCCAGAATCAACTCCCGAAGCCCATCTACATTGGGCACACAAATCCGGCCCTGCATCCTCAACACCCCATCATCTCCAATAGTTACATCTCTGGCATCATCATGTTGAACTCTGTCCCTAAGGACAAGCAAGTGCGGGTCATCATACTGGCGCTCTCTGATGCGCTCATATAGAGAAGACCGAGAAACACACAAGCCAATACCCGACTGGGCTCCGAAATATCCAACCTCACGAACTGATTGGCCAAAGCTTGAACATCAACCGCAAGAGGTCTCTCCCCAACTGGAATATATACCAAACTCCCCATACTCACTGCCTTTTGGCTCAAAGCATCGGCCACCACATTGGCCTTTTCCGGATGGTACAATATAGTGATGTCATAATCCTTAAGTAACTCCAACCATCTCTGCTGCCTCAAATTAAGATCCTTTTGCTTGAACAAATGTTGAAGACTGCGATGATCGGTGAACACCTCACAAGATATGCCATACAAATAATGCCTCCAAATCTTCAACGCGTGAACTATGGCAGCCAACTCCAAGTCATGAACGGGGTAGTTCTTCTCATGGGGCTTCAACTGACGAGAAGCATAAGCAATAACTCTATCCTCCTGCATTAACACACAACCAATCCCTACTCTCGAAGCATCACAATACACGGTATATGAACCTGAAGCTGATGGCAAAACTAATACTGGAGTTGTGGTCAAGGCTGTCTTGAGCTTCTGAAAGCTCTCCTCACACTCGTCCGACCATACGAATGAAGCACTCTTCTGAGTCAAGTTGTTCAAGGGCGATGCGATAGATGAGAATCCCTAAATAAACCGATGATAATAGCCTGCCAAACCAAGAAAGCTGCGAATCTCTATGGCTGAGGACGGTCTGGGCCAACTCCGAACCGCCTCTATCTTCCTTGGATCAACCTGAATACCCTCATTGGATGCCACGTGTCCCAAGAATGCCACTGAACTGAGCCAAAACTCACACTTGGAGAATTTTGCGTAAAGTTTCTCCTCCCTCAATCTCTGCAACACAACCCTCAAATGCTCCGCGTGCTCCTCCTGACTACGTGAATATACCAGAATATCATCAAAGAAAACTATGACAAATGAGTCAAGATAAGGCCGGAACACGCTGTTCATCAAATGCATGAACGCTGCTGGGGCATTGGTCAGCCCAAAAGACATAACCAGGAACTCATAGTGACCATATCTGGTCCTGAATGCCGTCTTAAGAATATCTGAATCCCTGATCTTCAATTGGTGATAACCCGAATGGAGATCGATCTTGGAGAACACCCTCGCTCCCTGAAGCTGGTCGAATAAATCATTAATGCGAGGCAAGGGATACTTGTTCTTAATTGTTACCTTGTTCAATTGTCTATAATCAATGCACATTCTCATAGTGCCATCATTTTTCTTCACGAACAGAACCGGCGCGCCCTAAGGCGACACACTAGGCCGAATGAACCCCTTATCAAGGAGTTCCTGAAGCTGCTCCTTTAATTCTTTCAACTCCGCTAGTGCCATACGATAGGGCGGAATAGAGATGGGCTGAGAGCCCGGCACCAGGTCAATACCCAAATCAATGTCCCTATCCGGTGGCATGCCCAGCAGCTCCGCAGGAAATACATCAGGGAAATCCCTCACAACTGGGACAGAATCAATACTGGGTGCCTCAGCTCCGACATCCCTCACAAAGGCAAGATACGAAAGACAACCCTTCCCAACCATACGCTGGGCCTTCAAGAAAGAGATCACTCTGCTAGGAACATAATCAGTCACACCTCGCCACTCAATACGTGGCACACCCGGTATAGCCAATATGACTGTCTTAGCATGACACTCCAGAATAGCGCGACACGGAGATAGCCAATCCATGCCCAGAATAACATCGAAATCCACCATACTCAATAATAAAAGATCCACTCGGGTCTCCAGACCCCCAATAGTCACCACACACGACCGGTAAACACAGTCTACAACAACAGTATCGCCTACCGGGGTAGATACATGAATAGGTAAAGCAAGAAACTCACGGGGCAAACCCAAATAGCGAGCAAAGTATGATGACACAAAAGAATAGGTGGAACCGGGATCAAATAATACAGAGGCATCTCTGTGGCAGACTGAAACAATACCTGTAATAACAGCTTCTGAAGCGATAGCATCGGGTCTGCCTGGAAGAGCATAGAAACGGGTCTGACCGCCCCCTGATCGACCTCCCCCTCTGGCGCGACCCCTAGCTGACTGGCCCCCACCCCTAGCTGGCTGGGCGGGTGATGGTGGAGCAACTGGCACTGAAGCTGATGACTGGCCCCTCTACTGGCATGAACTAGCAACACGACGGGGACACTGCCTCCACATGTGCCCCATCTCTCCACACTCGTAACAACTCCCAGGTGCTGGAGAAGGGGACTGATGGAAACCCCTCGAACCGGAGTGACTAGCAGATGCACTCAGCATAGAAGAGCCCTGGACTGATGGAGCACGGGATGAGCTCTGAGCTGTAAGGGCACTAAGTGAAGAATGGCCCTGGTGTGGACTGAGAGAACCATGACCCAATGACGCCCCACGATAACTTGGGCGATCTGACTGACCATGTCGGAACTATCGGCCTCTGTCATGCTGAAACTGGCCCCTCGAAGGAGCACCACTGTAGCTACCAGATCCTCAAGGCATCTTGGCCTCCCTCTCCTCTCACTCCTGGAGACAAACAGACTCAATCTCCCGGGCAATATCCACAACCTCCTCGAATGTAGCACCAATCACCCTCTCCCTGGTCATGAGAATACGGAGCTGATAAGTAAGACCATCGACAAACCTACTGATCCTCTCTCTATCTGTCGGGACCAACCAGATGGCGTGACGAGCCAAATCAGATAACATTAACTCATACTGCGACACGGTCATCTCCCCTTGATACAACCACTCAAACTGTCTACGCGGCTCTTCTTTACGAGACTACGGCACATACTTCTCCAGAAAGAGAATGGAGAACTGCTGCCAGGTAAGGGGTGTTGCATCAACATGCCTACACCTCTCAAAATCCTCCCACCAAGTAAAAGCAGGTCCTGAAAACTGATAGGCAGTGAAAGCGACCCCGCTGGTCTCTAGAATACCGGTTGTACGAAGCATCCTCTGACATTTGTCCAAAAAGCCCTGGGCATCCTCGCCCTCTACTCCACTGAAGGTCGGAGGCTGAAGTCTACCAAATCTCTCCAACCTACGCTGCTCATCCTCTGGCATGGCAGGAACTACATAGTCCTGAGCAGCGGCAACCGGCTGAGCTGGGTGTGCCCCTGAAGTCTAAATTCCCTGCAAGACCTGCTCAGGTGTGCGGGCAGTGGGAGTCTAACTGCCTCTCCTGGCCTGAGAAGTAGTTGCAGCTGTAGTGGCTGAAACCGCCTGAGCTAGGCCAGTGCAAACTCATAATATCTGAGCCAAGGCCTCCTGAAGACCCGGAATCACAATAGGCACAGCTGGTGCTGCTGGAGTGTCCACAGCTGGGACCTGGTCCTGAACTGGGGCAGCAGGTGGATCTGCAGGTGTTGCCCTCGCTGCTCTGCCTCTACCACGGCGGCGTCCTCGGCCTCTAGTGGCCCCGGCTGGTGGTACTGGTGGTCGTCCACCCTGCCCGGTAGCGCACGTCCTCACCATCTGTGAGAGAATAGAATAACAGAAGTTTAGTACCCAGATCAACAAATTCGCACGACAAGAATTTCAAGAATATGAAGTTTCCTAAAGGTACTGCAGCCTCTCGAGGATAAATACATACGTCTACGTACCGATCCGCGAGACTCTACTAAACCTTCTCATGACTCGTGAGACCTATGTAACCTAGGCTCTAATACCAACTGTCACGACCTTATTTCCTGGACCCGATCGTGATGGCGCCTCTCGTGAAGACAAGGCCAGCCAATTAAACCCAATTTACCTTTTTAAACAGTTAAACAACATAAAGCAGTCTAAAACATAATTTAATAATATTAAGTAGCGGATAATATCAATAAAGTGCGAAGGTACAACCCAACACAGCCCTAACCGGGGTGTCACTAGTCACGAGCATCTAACAATACTGAATACTCAAATGTAACTACAGAGTTTAGTATTGAACTAAGAATATAAAAGGAAAGAGATAGGGAGGAGCTCCAGGCTGCAAACGCCAACAGCTACCTAAAGACTCCTCGAGATCCGCCTAAAGCTGGAATGAATCAGCACTCGGGAGCGAGACCAGCTACGCCTGAATCTGCACACAGGGTGCAGGGAGTAAAGTGATTACTCCAACTCAGTGAGTATCAAATGTAAATAACGACTGAAAGTAAGAAAACACGTAAGGAACAAGGCATACTATAATGAAGAAGTAAAACCATTTAAAAATAGTAAATCAGTGAAGAGTTAAGTAAAATCCTTTCTAAACAAATAAACAGGTAACTGACAGGCAGTTAAGGTAAAGTAAACAAATAGAAGTTTGACCCTCAGGCACAGTATCAACAAATCCGCCCCTTGGGCAACATCTCAGAACAATACCAGCCCCTCGGGCTCAATCTCACATCACAATGGGTACTCGCACTCACTGAGGGTGTGCAAACTCTTGGAGAGGGCCCTTACGGCCCAAGCGCAATAAAAAGCCATCTCGTGGCATCAAAACTAGGCCTCGGCCTCATATCAATCAAGCCACCTCGTGGCGTACATATCTCAAGCTCTCGGCCTCAAATCAGTATAAGTGTTTCCTCACAACATACGCCCTCAGCCTTACTCAGTCAAAAATCCTCATAAGCCCCTCGGCCAATAGTAAAACAGTGTTTCTCAGCCCAAACATCATTTAAAATATCATTTAA
>NW_017681360.1:10832-11419 GCF_001879085.1 Nicotiana attenuata
CGTAACTTCAGCATACGGGGATGAAGTAGCAAAGGCAATCACGCAAAACTTCAGTATTCTAGTAGACGAGCCTGAAGTAGCAAAGGCAATATGCTGAAGTTTTTTTGCCTTAGATAAGATGCTGAAGTTATTTAGTTCATTTGTAAAAACCTCAGCACTAAATAAGCTGAAGTTTTTTGCCCTGGATAAGCTTTTTCAAAAACTTCAGCAGAAGATGCTCAAGTTATTTTGTTCATTTGTAAAAACTTCAGCACTATATAAGCTGAAGTTTTTTTTGTCCTGGATTCATTAGTTTTGTCATAAAGCTTTTTCAAAAACTTCAGCAGAAGATGCTGAAGTTATTTAGTTCATTTGTAAAAACTTCAGCACTAAAATAGCTGAAGTTTTTGAAAAAGCTTTCTAACATACTAGATAAATAATCACCTTATTCTTTCATAGTGTATTACTATTATAAAGTAATCAGATTGCCAACAATATCTAAATCATAAATTTTGGAAATAATAAACGTGAAAAGAACAGAATTACGTGGAAATATTCATAAATTATTGTCTACTAACTTACGCAATTATTTATAATTTATTTTTAAA
>NW_017681361.1:0-6136 GCF_001879085.1 Nicotiana attenuata
CAGGGATTGGAGCCCTAATGTTAGCAAAAGGCGACTAGGGAATGGAGGCCCTATGTCTAAAATGGCTCAACTAAGGGATTGGAGCCCTAATGTTGGCAAAAGGCGACTAGGGAATGGAGGCCCTATGTCCAAAAAGGCTCAACTCATTGGAGCCCTAATGTTGGCAAAAAAGGCGACTAGGGAATGGAGTCCCTATGTCTAAAAAGGCACAACTCAGAGATTGGATCCCTAATGTTGGCAAAAGGCGACTAGGGAATGGTGGCCTTATGTCTAAAAGGCCCAACTTAGGGATTGGAGCCCTACAATGGCACAAGGCGACTAGGGAATGGAGGCACTATGTCTATAAGGCACAACTCAAGGATTGAAGCCCTAATGTTGGCAAAAGGCGACTAGGGAATGGAGGCCCTATGTCTAAAAAGGCTCAACTCAGGGATTGGAGCCCTAATGTTGGCAAAAGGCGACTAGGGAATGGAGGCCCTATGTCTAAAAAGGCACAACTCAGGGATTGGAGCCCTAATGTTGGCAAAAGGCGACTAGGGAATGGAGGCCCTATGTCTAAAAAGGCACAACTCAGGGATTGGAGCCCTAATGTTGGCAAAAGGCGACTAGGGAATGGAGGCCCTATGTCTAAAAAGGCACAACTCAGGGATTGGAGCCCTAATGTTGGCAAAAGGCGACTAGGGAATGGAGGCCCTATGTCTAAAAAGGCACAACTCAGGGATTGGAGCCCTAATGTTGGCAAAAGGCGACTAGGGAATGGAGGCCCTATGTCTAAAAAGGCACAACTCAGGGATTGGAGCCCTAATGTTGGCAAAAGGCGACTAGGGAATGGAGGCCCTATGTCTAAAAAGGCACAACTCAGGGATTGGAGCCCTAATGTTGGCAAAAGGCGACTAGGGAATGGAGGCCCTATGTCTAAAAAGGCACAACTCAGGGATTGGAGCCCTAATGTTGGCAAAAGGCGACTAGGGAATGGAGGCCCTATGTCTAAAAAGGCACAACTCAGGGATTGGAGCCCTAATGTTGGCAAAAGGCGACTAGGGAATGGAGGCCCTATGTCTAAAAAGGCACAACTCAGGGATTGGAGCCCTAATGTTGGCAAAAGGCGACTAGGGAATGGAGGCCCTATGTCTAAAAAGGCACAACTCAGGGATTGGAGCCCTAATGTTGGCAAAAGGCGACTAGGGAATGGAGGCCCTATGTCTAAAAAGGCACAACTCAGGGATTGGAGCCCTAATGTTGGCAAAAGGCGACTAGGGAATGGAGGCCCTATGTCTAAAAAGGCACAACTCAGGGATTGGAGCCCTAATGTTGGCAAAAGGCGACTAGGGAATGGAGGCCCTATGTCTAAAAAGGCACAACTCAGGGATTGGAGCCCTAATGTTGGCAAAAGGCGACTAGGGAATGGAGGCCCTATGTCTAAAAAGGCACAACTCAGGGATTGGAGCCCTAATGTTGGCAAAAGGCGACTAGGGAATGGAGGCCCTATGTCTAAAAAGGCACAACTCAGGGATTGGAGCCCTAATGTTGGCAAAAGGCGACTAGGGAATGGAGGCCCTATGTCTAAAAAGGCACAACTCAGGGATTGGAGCCCTAATGTTGGCAAAAGGCGACTAGGGAATGGAGGCCCTATGTCTAAAAAGGCACAACTCAGGGATTGGAGCCCTAATGTTGGCAAAAGGCGACTAGGGAATGGAGGCCCTATGTCTAAAAAGGCACAACTCAGGGATTGGAGCCCTAATGTTGGCAAAAGGCGACTAGGGAATGGAGGCCCTATGTCTAAAAAGGCACAACTCAGGGATTGGAGCCCTAATGTTGGCAAAAGGCGACTAGGGAATGGAGGCCCTATGTCTAAAAAGGCACAACTCAGGGATTGGAGCCCTAATGTTGGCAAAAGGCGACTAGGGAATGGAGGCCCTATGTCTAAAAAGGCACAACTCAGGGATTGGAGCCCTAATGTTGGCAAAAGGCGACTAGGGAATGGAGGCCCTATGTCTAAAAAGGCACAACTCAGGGATTGGAGCCCTAATGTTGGCAAAAGGCGACTAGGGAATGGAGGCCCTATGTCTAAAAAGGCACAACTCAGGGATTGGAGCCCTAATGTTGGCAAAAGGCGACTAGGGAATGGAGGCCCTATGTCTAAAAAGGCACAACTCAGGGATTGGAGCCCTAATGTTGGCAAAAGGCGACTAGGGAATGGAGGCCCTATGTCTAAAAAGGCACAACTCAGGGATTGGAGCCCTAATGTTGGCAAAAGGCGACTAGGGAATGGAGGCCCTATGTCTAAAAAGGCACAACTCAGGGATTGGAGCCCTAATGTTGGCAAAAGGCGACTAGGGAATGGAGGCCCTATGTCTAAAAAGGCACAACTCAGGGATTGGAGCCCTAATGTTGGCAAAAGGCGACTAGGGAATGGAGGCCCTATGTCTAAAAAGGCACAACTCAGGGATTGGAGCCCTAATGTTGGCAAAAGGCGACTAGGGAATGGAGGCCCTATGTCTAAAAAGGCACAACTCAGGGATTGGAGCCCTAATGTTGGCAAAAGGCGACTAGGGAATGGAGGCCCTATGTCTAAAAAGGCACAACTCAGGGATTGGAGCCCTAATGTTGGCAAAAGGCGACTAGGGAATGGAGGCCCTATGTCTAAAAAGGCACAACTCAGGGATTGGAGCCCTAATGTTGGCAAAAGGCGACTAGGGAATGGAGGCCCTATGTCTAAAAAGGCACAACTCAGGGATTGGAGCCCTAATGTTGGCAAAAGGCGACTAGGGAATGGAGGCCCTATGTCTAAAAAGGCACAACTCAGGGATTGGAGCCCTAATGTTGGCAAAAGGCGACTAGGGAATGGAGGCCCTATGTCTAAAAAGGCACAACTCAGGGATTGGAGCCCTAATGTTGGCAAAAGGCGACTAGGGAATGGAGGCCCTATGTCTAAAAAGGCACAACTCAGGGATTGGAGCCCTAATGTTGGCAAAAGGCGACTAGGGAATGGAGGCCCTATGTCTAAAAAGGCACAACTCAGGGATTGGAGCCCTAATGTTGGCAAAAGGCGACTAGGGAATGGAGGCCCTATGTCTAAAAGGCACAACTCTGTGATTGGAGCCCTAGTGTTGGCAAAAGGCGACTAGGGAATGGAGGCCCTATGTCTAAAAAGGCTCAACTCAAGAATTGGAGCCCTAATGTTGGCAAAAAAGGCGACTAGGGAATGGAGTCCCTATGTCTAAAAAGGCACAACTCAGGGATTGGATCCCTAATGTTGGCAAAAGGTGGCTAGGGAATGGAGGCCCTATATCTAAAAAGGCACAACTCAGGGATTGGAGCCCTAATGTTGGCAAAAGGCGATTAGGGAATGGAGGCCCTATGTCTAAAAAGGCACAACTCAGGGATTGGAGCCCTAATGTTGGCAAAAGGCGACTAGGGAATGGAGGCCCTATGTCTAAAAAGGCACAACTCAGGGATTGGAGCCCTAATGTTGGCAAAAGGCGACTAGGGAATGGAGGCCCTATGTCTAAAAAGGCACAACTCAGGGATTGGAGCCCTAATGTTGGCAAAAGGCGACTAGGGAATGGAGGCCCTATGTCTAAAAAGGCACAACTCAGGGATTGGAGCCCTAATGTTGGCAAAAGGCGACTAGGGAATGGAGGCCCTATGTCTAAAAAGGCACAACTCAGGGATTGGAGCCCTAATGTTGGCAAAAGGCGACTAGGGAATGGAGGCCCTATGTCTAAAAAGGCACAACTCAGGGATTGGAGCCCTAATGTTGGCAAAAGGCGACTAGGGAATGGAGGCCCTATGTCTAAAAAGGCACAACTCAGGGATTGGAGCCCTAATGTTGGCAAAAGGCGACTAGGGAATGGAGGCCCTATGTCTAAAAAGGCACAACTCAGGGATTGGAGCCCTAATGTTGGCAAAAGGCGACTAGGGAATGGAGGCCCTATGTCTAAAAAGGCACAACTCAGGGATTGGAGCCCTAATGTTGGCAAAAGGCGACTAGGGAATGGAGGCCCTATGTCTAAAAAGGCACAACTCAGGGATTGGAGCCCTAATGTTGGCAAAAGGCGACTAGGGAATGGAGGCCCTATGTCTAAAAAGGCACAACTCAGGGATTGGAGCCCTAATGTTGGCAAAAGGCGACTAGGGAATGGAGGCCCTATGTCTAAAAAGGCACAACTCAGGGATTGGAGCCCTAATGTTGGCAAAAGGCGACTAGGGAATGGAGGCCCTATGTCTAAAAAGGCACAACTCAGGGATTGGAGCCCTAATGTTGGCAAAAGGCGACTAGGGAATGGAGGCCCTATGTCTAAAAAGGCACAACTCAGGGATTGGAGCCCTAATGTTGGCAAAAGGCGACTAGGGAATGGAGGCCCTATGTCTAAAAAGGCACAACTCAGGGATTGGAGCCCTAATGTTGGCAAAAGGCGACTAGGGAATGGAGGCCCTATGTCTAAAAAGGCACAACTCAGGGATTGGAGCCCTAATGTTGGCAAAAGGCGACTAGGGAATGGAGGCCCTATGTCTAAAAAGGCACAACTCAGGGATTGGAGCCCTAATGTTGGCAAAAGGCGACTAGGGAATGGAGGCCCTATGTCTAAAAAGGCACAACTCAGGGATTGGAGCCCTAATGTTGGCAAAAGGCGACTAGGGAATGGAGGCCCTATGTCTAAAAAGGCACAACTCAGGGATTGGAGCCCTAATGTTGGCAAAAGGCGACTAGGGAATGGAGGCCCTATGTCTAAAAAGGCACAACTCAGGGATTGGAGCCCTAATGTTGGCAAAAGGCGACTAGGGAATGGAGGCCCTATGTCTAAAAAGGCACAACTCAGGGATTGGAGCCCTAATGTTGGCAAAAGGCGACTAGGGAATGGAGGCCCTATGTCTAAAAAGGCACAACTCAGGGATTGGAGCCCTAATGTTGGCAAAAGGCGACTAGGGAATGGAGGCCCTATGTCTAAAAAGGCACAACTCAGGGATTGGAGCCCTAATGTTGGCAAAAGGCGACTAGGGAATGGAGGCCCTATGTCTAAAAAGGCACAACTCAGGGATTGGAGCCCTAATGTTGGCAAAAGGCGACTAGGGAATGGAGGCCCTATGTCTAAAAAGGCACAACTCAGGGATTGGAGCCCTAATGTTGGCAAAAGGCGACTAGGGAATGGAGGCCCTATGTCTAAAAAGGCACAACTCAGGGATTGGAGCCCTAATGTTGGCAAAAGGCGACTAGGGAATGGAGGCCCTATGTCTAAAAAGGCACAACTCAGGGATTGGAGCCCTAATGTTGGCAAAAGGCGACTAGGGAATGGAGGCCCTATGTCTAAAAAGGCACAACTCAGGGATTGGAGCCCTAATGTTGGCAAAAGGCGACTAGGGAATGGAGGCCCTATGTCTAAAAAGGCACAACTCAGGGATTGGAGCCCTAATGTTGGCAAAAGGCGACTAGGGAATGGAGGCCCTATGTCTAAAAAGGCACAACTCAGGGATTGGAGCCCTAATGTTGGCAAAAGGCGACTAGGGAATGGAGGCCCTATGTCTAAAAAGGCACAACTCAGGGATTGGAGCCCTAATGTTGGCAAAAGGCGACTAGGGAATGGAGGCCCTATGTCTAAAAAGGCACAACTCAGGGATTGGAGCCCTAATGTTGGCAAAAGGCGACTAGGGAATGGAGGCCCTATGTCTAAAAAGGCACAACTCAGGGATTGGAGCCCTAATGTTGGCAAAAGGCGACTAGGGAATGGAGGCCCTATGTCTAAAAAGGCACAACTCAGGGATTGGAGCCCTAATGTTGGCAAAAGGCGACTAGGGAATGGAGGCCCTATGTCTAAAAAGGCACAACTCAGGGATTGGAGCCCTAATGTTGGCAAAAGGCGACTAGGGAATGGAGGCCCTATGTCTAATAGGCTCAACTCAGGGATTGGAGCCCTAATGTTGGCAAAAGGCGACTAGGGAATGGAGGCCCTATGTCTAATAAGGCATAACTCAGGGATTGAAGCCCTAATGTTGGCAAAAGGCGACTAGGGAATGAAGGCCCTTTGTCTAAAAGGCACAACTCAGAGATTGGAGCCCTAATGTTGGCAAAAGGCGACTAGGGAATGGAGGCTCTATGTCTAAAAGGCTCAACTCAGGGATTGGAGCCCTAATTGTT
>NW_017681361.1:11141-11419 GCF_001879085.1 Nicotiana attenuata
AATGGAGGCCCTATGTCTAAAAAGGCACAACTCAGGGATTGGATCCCTAATGTTGGCAAAAGGCGACTAGGGAATGGAGGCCCTATGCCTAAAAAGGCTCAACTCAGGGATTAGAGCCCTAATGTTGGCAAAAGGCGACTAGAGAATGGAGGCCCTATGTCTAATAGGCTCAACTCAGGGATTGGAGCCCTAATTTTGGCACAACGCGACTAGGGAATGGAGGCCCTATGTCTAATAAGGCACAACTCAGGGATTGAAGCCCTAATGTTGGCAAAAGG
>NW_017681362.1:0-607 GCF_001879085.1 Nicotiana attenuata
GCTAAAAAGCCTTGCATTTTTGCTCTTCAATTTAGTTTCACTTCTGCGTTTGTGCAATCCCTGTAAAAGAGAACAATCATTATTATTTATAGAGTTAGTAATCAGAATTTAATTAAAACTCGAATTGCTGATCCTTCATCAAATTCGAGTCCTAGTAACAATTCAAACTCCAATCCTTATTCTTGATCCGGATGTAGTTCTCTTCAGATAAGGAGACTTCAACTCCTTATCCTATGCAACATTTTCGATCAACTCAGAAGATATTGTTGCTGACCCTTGAGACTTATCTTCACACGTATGTCACATGTATAAGTATATCAACACTGTGTCTGTCTCACATGATGGACCTGGTTCATGACTGAGTTCATTTTGTCAATCTTCAAAACTTCATCTGAACTTGGGCCAACAAATTCCCCCTTTTTGATGATGACAAACTCTGTGCTTTTATTGATCAGAGACCCTGTGGAACTCAGCTTAATTATCACACTTTAATTTAACTTATCATTAAGGACCAGGTTTAATCATGTTATAAATATCACTTTATTATCAGAATACAAAGTAAAGCACAATATCTCTTCCCCCTTTTGGCATCATCGAAAAGTTGCAT
>NW_017681362.1:3303-6002 GCF_001879085.1 Nicotiana attenuata
GTCCTAACCTTAGTCTTAGCTCCATCATACATGTCCTTGATCGCTCTTATGTCGGCTACCGGCACGCCCTTCGCCTCAAGACATCTCCAGAGCACTTCCCTAGGAACCTTGTCATACGCTTTCTCCAAGTCAATAAACACCATGTGCAGATCCTTCTTCTTATCCCTGTACTGTTCCACCAACCTCCTAATAAGGTGGATAGCTTCCGTAGTGGAGCGGCCCGGCATAAACCCAAACTGATTGTCGGATATAGACGTCGTCTTTCTCACCCTCACCTCCACCACCCTCTCCCAGACTTTCATGGTATGGCTAAGTAACTTGATACCCCTATAATTGTTACAACACTGGATATCACCTTTGTTCTTGTACAACGGAACCACTGTACTCAACCTCCATTCCTACGGCATCCTCTTCGTCCTAAAAATTACATTGAACAACCCAGTCAGCCATTCCAATCCTACTCTACCCACACACTTCCAAAATCCAACCGGAATTTCATCTGGCCCGGTCGCTCTACCCCTACTCATCTTACGCAAAGCCCCCACGACCTCCTCCACCTTAATGCGCCTGCAATACCTAAAATCTCGGAGACTCTCCGAATGCCCCAAGTCCCCTAGCGCTATATCCCGGTCCCCCTCCTCATTTAGAAGACCATAGAAGTACGTCTGCCATCTCTCCTTAATCTGGGACTCTCCCATCAATACTCTACCATCCTCGTCTTTGATGCACCTTACTTGGTCCAGATCCCGGGCCTTCCTCTCCCTCGCTTTAGCCAGCCGAAACAACTTCCTGTACCCGCCTTTCTCCCCTAATTCCTCGTATAGACGGCTAAACGCTGCATTCTTAGCCTCCGTGACCGCCAGCTTTGCCTCCTTCCTAGCCACTTTGTACCTCTCTCTATTCGCTCTCCTCTCCTTATCGCTTGTGCTCCCTGCCAACTTCGCGTACGCTACCTTCTTCGCCTCCACTTTACCTTGGACTATGTCATTCCACCACCAGTCTCCTTGGTGCCTGCCAAAAAAACCCTTCGATACACCTAGCACCTCTCTCGCCGCCTCCCTCACATAGTTTGCCGTCGTTGACCACATAGTGCTCGCGTCTCCACTACTCCTCCAAGCTCCCATAGCGGATAACCTCCCCTCCAAATCCTGGGCTTTATCCTTGGTTAAAGCTCCCCATCTAATCCTCGGTCGGCCACGAGCATACCTCTTCTTCCTCTTCATCATAATGCTGATGTCCATCACTAAGAGCCTATGCTGAGTCGCGAGGGTCTCTCCCGGGATAACCTTGCAATCCTTGCACAACCCTCTATCACACCTTCTGAGGAGAAGGTAATCGATCTGAGTCTTCACCGCCGAACTTCGGAAAGTAACCAGATGCTCCTCCCTCTTCGGAAAAGTCGAGTTCGCAATTACCAGGTCGAAAGCCTTAGCGAAGTCTAACAGCGAAGTACCTCCTCCGTTCCTATCCCCAAGGCCAAAGCCACCATGCACCTCGCCATAACTACCAGCAGCCGCCCCAATATGGCCATTAAAATCCCTTCCAATAAATAACCTTTCAGTAGGTGGAATACTACGGACCATCTCGTCCAAGCCCTCCCAAAAGCGCCTCTTAACCTCCTCATCCAAGCCCGCTTGCGGCGCGTAAGCGCTAACTACATTGAGGGTGCACTCACCAATCACCAACTTAATAAGCATTAGCCTATCATTCACTCGCCTAACCTCAACCACAGTGATGTTCTACACGTCAATACCACACAAGAGAGGGGTGATTTGTGTGGTACCTAATTTCGCACTAGAAGAACCTGGTTCTTCTAAATGTACTTACTATGACTGTTTGCGGAATTAAGAGTGCATAAAATAAAGAACACACAGATTTTTATGCGGAAAACACCTGGCTCAAAAGGTGAAAAAACCACGACCTACTACTCAGCAGGATTTTCCCAAACTTCCACTAAAATCACTGAGCCAAAACAGCATTTACAAAACTCTTGTAAACCTAAGGATTAAACTCTAATCCCAGTGTGGCACACAGCCTCAACTGCTGCGACACTTTCAAGTTAACTCTAACTTGAATACTCAAAGTACCTAATACAATTGCTTTTATGAAAGCTGAAAGGTACAACTTTAAAATACCTACTACAATTGAACTAGAATAAAATAAAGACACAATGGAATTGGTTCTTCTACCTTGTCCAAGTAGCTTCAGGAATGCACACTTGAATCTCACGTAAATTGCTTGCAAAAAGCCTTGCTATTTTGCTCTTCAATTTAGTTTCACTTCTGCGTTTGTGCAATCCCTGTAAAAGAGAACAATCATTATTATTTATAGAGTTAGTAATCAGAATTTGATTAAAACTCGAATTGCTGATCCTTCATCAAATTCGAGTCCTAGAACAATTCAAACTCCAATCCTTATTCTTGATCCGGATGTAGTTCTCTTCACATAAGGAGACTTCAACTCCTTATCCTATGCAACCTTTTCGATCAACTCAGAAGATATTGTTGCTGACCCTTGAGACTTATCTTCACACGTATGTCACATGTATAAGTATATCAACACTGTGTCTGTCTCACATGATGGACCTGGTTCATGACTGAGTTCATTTTGTCAATCTTCAAAACTTCATCGGGCCATGAACTTGGGCCAACACCTACCTTAGTGTAGTGTCGAGTCGGCAGCGATCAACGTTTTTTGGC
>NW_017681362.1:7672-11418 GCF_001879085.1 Nicotiana attenuata
TCACAGGGTATGTCTAGAATTCTTCCCAACTTAGGTGCATCAAACTGCACCTCTACTCCTCTCACCAGGCTTGTAACAACCCCATTAACCACTGTGACATTCGCCATAAACTCTATCATTTCTTTTCTTGCAAGCCTGCCATCCAGTTGAAGAACCATGTCCTTCCAACCCTGTGCTTCCAGTGCATCAACCAATCTTTTCATGCCTGGCTCCTCCAGGTCTTTCAGAATTCTTCCTTTCAATATTTTTCTTTTTCCAAAAGGGATAAACCTGTCCTGCTCTTTCTCAGATTCCTCTTCTTCATCTTCTTCTCCACTCCAAGCTTCTTCTTCTTCAGGAACTTTCACTTGTTTTCCTTTAACTGCAGACCTGGTTCTTTTTTCCAGGGAGGGTTCAGCAGAGATAGATTCTGAAGACTTCTTGGTAGAAGTCTTGGATTTCTTAGGTTTAGGAGTGGAAACCTCCTCAGTTGTACCTCTCTCCTGATGGACCAGTTCTATCTCCTCCTCTTCTTCTGCAGCCACAGAACTTTCCAGAACTTTAGCTTTTCCCTTTTCCTTGTTCTTTTTCTTGCTTGCCTCTAAGGCTTTCTGCAACTCAGCCTCGCTTTGCCTTACCCTGCTTCTGGTAGCTTTCACCTTTGGTGCTGAAGGAACAGTAGACTTAGGAGATGACACCTTCTTCTTCTTTGTTGGCTTAGAGGCAGTTAGAGCCTTTTGAGAAGAAGCTTTGCGCTTCTTAGGATCATAGCTTTTTCCAACTTTCTTCGGAATGTCAGCCAAGGTTTCTTCCACAGATGAACTAGGTCCATCTTGTTGTTCACTCAGGTTCACAAGACCTTCAGCAGCTTCTCCAGATTCACTTCCTCCTGGCTTGTTGCCACTCTCCTCAACTCCTCCACAAATTGCAAGAATTTCACCTTTCTTTTTCTTTCCCTTCCTCTTCGATTCTCCCTCACTTACATCTCTCATAGATCCCACTAACACAAACCTATCATCTACTTTCTCCACTACATCAGAAAAAACATAACATGTATTTACCTCTTTAGGAGTTTCTTGATTTTTGTCTGATTCAGAAGACCCACGTTCTTCTCCATCGCTTGCAGAGACAAAAGCTTCAGACTCAGAACTTGAGTCAGATGATTCTTTTTCAGAGCTTCCCCCTCTTTGACTTGCTTTCAATTTTTCGTTGAGAGCTGTTCTCAAAACACCAGTAGCAACAGTCTTTCTAGCCAACATTTTCTGCCTGCAGAATCTTGGTTTAGGGTTGTCGCTAGGAGGTACAGATGAAGATGTATTAGGAGATACTGGTGGGGGAGTTAAAGGATTTTCTTGAGAGTTAGTCATGGCGGAGAATTTCTGGAGGATTTTTGGGAATTTTGAAGAAATTTGGAGAGATGGAGGATGATTAGGGGTTTAACACTTAATGATGGTTATGGAGTGTAGTAGGAATATGTGGAGTGTATTTAAAGTAGAGTATGATTAGGTGCAGTAATGGCAGTCTTTTGCAGAGGTCAATCAGGAGTCTAATCTCATTAGGACTCCGGTCTTTAAGAGGTAATTGATCTACGCTAGTTTTAAGGAGATAATCTCGTTTTATTTAGAATTCGAAGAGAATGAAACTGGTTCAATGCACAACGGTTAGATTTTTAGGAGTTTGGTTAGGATAGGACTTCTGCTCATAATTGGAATATTTATTTTTCTAATTGTGCAAAGTATAGAAACATACCTGACCTTTTCTCATGAGCATATACTGATGAATCAGGTTCTTCAAGTAGAACTTCTCTTGATTATGCCTCATATATCAGAATAGAAAAAAACTTTGTAAGAGATCAATGAATTAATATAAACACACGTCACAGGAGTATACTGATTAGAGTATGAGACTGAGTAAGAATTAGTCTAGATATTTACATAAAGTCAGAACTTCTAACCAAAAATGTATTTTTTTATTTTTTTTTCAATTTTTTTCATTGTATTCTGAACTGGTTCCTTTTTAGGTGATCTTAATCATCCCTAATTCCAACCTGTTCCTTTCAAAGTTTTCCCTATTCAGTGCTTTGGTGAAGATGTCAGCTATTTGTTTATCAGTAGCATAGAATTCTATTGAGATTAATCCTTTCTCATAATTATCTCTCAAGAAGTGGTGTTTAACATCTATGTGCTTGGTCCTTTTATGATGAACAGGGTTCTTTGTCATACTTATAGCACTAGTGTTATCACAGAATATTAGTATGCATCCCACTTCAATTCCAAAGTCTACTAATTATTGTTTAATCCATAGTAGTTGAGCACAACAAGAAGCTGCAGCTACATACTCAGCTTCAGCAGTAGATAGGGCTACTGAATTTTGCTTCTTGGTAGCCCATGATACAAGACATGAACCAAGAAAGTGTGCCATACCTGAGGTGCTTTTTCTATCCACTAGGAAACCTGCATAGTCAGCATCAGCATATCCTACTAGATTGAAATTACTACCTTTAGGGTACCAAAGACACAATTCAGTAGTGCCTTTCAGATATCTCAATATCCTCTTGACAGCAGTCAAGTGAGACTCTTTTGGATTTGCCTGAAAACGAGCACATAGCCCTACACTGAAAACAATGTCAGGTCTACTGGCAGTAAGATACAAGAGTGAACCAATCATACCCCTATACAACTTCTGATCAACTGATGAACCAGGTTCATCAATATCTAATTTAGTGGAAGTTGCAATAGGTGTATCTATTTCTTTAGAATCCTCCATTTTAAACTTCTTGATTAGTTCTTTTGTATACTTCTGCTGATGAATCATGGTTCCATTTTGGCTTTGTTTGATCTGCAACCCTAAGAAGAAGTTAAGCTCACCCATCATGCTCATTTCAAATTCACTTCCCATTAGTTTTGCAAAATCTTTGCTTAGCTTGTCAGTGGTGGCTCCAAAGATTATGTCATCAACATAAATTTGTACAACAAGAAGGTCCTTACCTTTTTCCCTTAAGAATAAGGTACTATCTATTTTACCTCTCTTGTACCCATGCTCCAGTAGGAACTTTGACAGTCTTTCATACCAAACTCTTGGTGCCTGTTTGAGTCCATAGAGAGCCTTGTCCAGCTTGTACACATGTTCAGGACATTCTTTGCTTTCAAACCCTGGGGGTTGTTTCACAAACACTTCTTCCTTTAAGTAGCCATTCAGGAAGGCACTTTTGACATCCATTTAATGAAGAGTGAATTCCATATGTGCTGCAAAGGCTATGAGAAGTCTGATTGCCTCTAGTCTTGCAACTGGAGCAAATGTCTCATCATAGTCTATTCCTTCCTCTTGGCTGTAACCTTGGACTACCAACCTTGCCTTGTTCCTTGTAACAGTTCCATCTTCATGAAGTTTGTTCCTAAAGACCCACTTTGTACCAATGACTGATCTGCCCTTGGGTCTTGGAACTAGGTGCCAAACTTGACTTCTTTCAAACTGGTTTAGTTCATCCTGCATTGCATTCACCCAATCTGCATCCTGCAAAGCCTCAACAATATTTTTAGGTTCAATGAAAGATAATAAAGCATCAAAAGCACACAGATTCTTTAATTGTGATCTGGTTTTGACTCCAGATGTTGGATTAGTGAGAATGTTCTCAATGGGATGAGAATTTTGATACTTGTGAGGTTTTACAACCAACTGGCTTATGCTGGATGTTTCAGCCATTTGATGAGGTAACAGGTTTATGAACAAGTTCCTTCAAGGAGTTTATTCAATTCCTCTTTGACTTC
>NW_017681363.1:0-1512 GCF_001879085.1 Nicotiana attenuata
AAGATGAGAGAATAGAGAGAAAGGGGGAGAGGGTCGTGTGGTTGGAGTGGGTAATGAGGGGTGGGGAAAGGTTAATGAATGAAGACGGGGGGGGAAATAAAAGAAAAAGAAAAAAATTGAAAAAATTCAGAAAACTTACCTGACTGGGCCCGTCTCTGGGCTACCGCGGTCCTACCGCGGTCACGCTGGGACCGCAGTAGACTAGGTTCAGAGAGGTGGTTTGACCGCGGTCCTACCGCGGCCACGCTTGGACCGCGGTGAGAAAACTTCAGAGGGCTTGTTTGACCGCGGTCCGGCCGCGGTTACGCCGGGACCGCGGTCAAGGCATTTTTCTGGTACTTTTATATATATATATACACAGTTATACATTACACTTACAACAATTCGTGGGTTTCCTCCCACGCAGCGTCTGATTTAACGTCGCGGCACGACGCAAATAGTGGAGTTCCTACTCCTCGTTTTCGTATTGGGGTTCTTTGAAATGTGACACCACTGTATCCCCTTTTCGGTCAGCTGATCCAAGGTAGTGTTCAACCTTTGTCCATTGACGGACAATTTGTTCGTCCCGTCTTTTGATTCAATCTCCACAGCTCCACTAGCAAACATTTGCACCACTCGAAATGGCCCTGACCATCGGGATTTCAACTTACCCGGAAACAATCTCAACCTTGAGTTGTACAATAACACCATATCACCGGGTTTGAAGTCTTTGTCCACGATGTGCTTATCATGCATTTTCTTCATCCGTTCCTTGTAAAGCCTCGTGCTCTCAAAGGCATGATACGAAAATTCCTCTAGCTCGTGCAACTCCGTTAGTCGATTTTGTCCGGCTGCTTCGGGATCCATGTTTAACTGTTTTAATGCCCACCAAGCACGGTGTTCTAACTCCATAGGTAGATGAAAGGCCTTTCCAAACACCAACTCGTATGGTGACATACCTATTGGCATTTTGAATGCAGTTCTGTATGCCCAGAGTGCGTCGTCCAGCTTCTTTGCCCAATCCATTCGGGTTGCGTTCACAGTTTTCGTTAATACACTCTTAATCTCCCTGTTGGACACTTCAACTTGCCCACTAGTCTGCGGATGGTAGGGCGTAGCCACTTTGTGGTGCACATCATATTTAGCCAGCAATTTCTCGAAGGCTCTATTGCAGAAGTGAGTGCCTCCATCACTGATGATCGCCCTTGGTATCCCAAACCGGGTGAATATGTGCTTCTTCAGGATCCGACCACCACTCGTGCATCATTGGTGGGCAAGGCTGCAGCTTCCACCCATTTAGACACATAATCCACCGCCACAAGTATGTACTTATTACCGAATGAGCTGACAAAGGGACCCATGAAGTCTATCCCCTACACGTCAAACACCTCTACTTCTTGAATTGGTTTCATTGGCATCTCATGGCGACAGGAAATGATTCCCGTCCTTTGGCATTCATTGCAGCCTTTTACCCAGAGGTGTGCATCTCTAAATACAGTTGGCCAAAAAATCCGGCCTCCAGCACCTTCGCCG
>NW_017681363.1:5878-8357 GCF_001879085.1 Nicotiana attenuata
ATACTATGAGCTCAAGGCATATATTATGTTCTTCCTATTTCTAGGATACACAATATCTTCTTGTGCAATAAATTATCCTTTTATTAAATACACAAGAACCTAAGATATTATATTTTCTCCTGTTCGGCGAAAATCCCAATATCTCTTCTCATGGGTGGAGTTGGTCTCACTAGTACCCAAAGATAAAACTCTTTTCCTAGTTAGGAACCTCCACCACTAATGTAGATTTATCAAGGATAATTTTCACATGGTACATTAAGCAGATTTTCATGACTCAAATAAATAGACCATTTTGTGGATCCTACTTATTAATCATAATGCTCAATCCATGAATAGACACAATTTCACATGTACAAATTTATTAAGAATTTTTCATGAGTTCAAATAACCAAACCACTTTAGTGGTAACTATTTATTACTCACAAAATTCTCAATTTACAAGTGAAGATACATGTAACTCATAAAATTATTTTATGGCAGATTATGGACCACAACTTAAAAGCCATGCCAATAATATAAAACTCATACAAAATATCGTCATATTTCACTTAATTACAACCTCCAACCAGAGAACAAAATTTTTCATCGAAAATCCAAGACTAGCAATCACGCAGGGCATGAAAACATAAACTAAAATTTGAGAAAATTTTTATGCACCAATATGCCTAACACTCCAATCATTAGTTATCCAGGATATCAAACAAAGGATTTCACTTTCTTACAAAATAATTATATCATTACACAATATCAATTATACCTTGTAAGACCTAGTGAATAAAATCCTACACCTCTATTATTGAATTTAATTCAACAACATATCTATTTACTAATACCAATGTGTAAACCTATTATATCACCAGTATTTAATCATGGAGACCATGGGGAGTCACCCCCACCACCATTAAATTAAAAACGAATTAAAATTATTAAAAAATAATTTCTGGAAAATAGAAAAACGTCCAAAACACAGTCCAAACGACCTCAAAACGCCGAAAAACACCATGATTCAGTGCAAAAGCAGTGAGTTTTTCTCACCACGTCATTTCCGATGGACCCACCAAATTTCAGCTCAATCGGAGTCCGTCAAGTCACTGACCTCCGAAAATACCGGCTATTCGGTCAAAATCAAGTTTTGCGTTTTTCTAGGGTTTACCCAAAAAATTCAGATAATCTCAATCAAATATCAATAAAAAAAAAAGCAGATATCTCATGATTACAAGAATAATCCAAAATTTTTGCACAGTTAATTCACAAAACAGCAGTGCAGTTTTTCAGAAAACCACATATACATGTAATTCAAAAATGCACATAAACACGATATTCTTGTTTCATGAAAAACTTAGTTATCTAATTAGATGTGAGTGGGCTCTGATACCAATTGATGGATTAATATATGCAGCGGAAGCAATCCCAGTATCAAAATCACATGTAATCTAGACAACTAGCATAAACGAGATTTCACGGGTTACCTCTTGAAGCGTGAGCAAACTCCTTTATCACGTGAGCCTCCAATTCTACAGCAACTCAATGAATTCTCCACACCTCGCACGATCACGATCTCCGAACGTTCCACGGTCTTCTACTGTGTTACCCAAATAATACCCGAAAATAGTAATTTCGTGTGGGCGAAATTTCTAAGGAAAAGGGGCTGAAATTCGGCCACCATGTGCTCTTCTTTCTAGGTAGAAAACCTTATGTATTTATAGCACAAGTTTTAAGGGTTAAAACCCTTTTCCAAAACCTGTTGGGTTTTCTTCTCCACGAGAAAAAGGATTCCTTTATTTTCTATTATTTAGGCACAGCAGGGACCATAGAATTTAATTAACAAGGCTTCCAATTATGGAATTAATTTATAATTTTTCAAAATTAATATCCACCATAATTAATTACGAATTATTCCACTAAAAATTCGTAATTGCACTCCTTATTCAATTTCGAAATTCATCCATTAAATCTTATTTAACTCCTCATGTTAAGATTCAGATACTAATCAATTAAATTAAATTATTGACGATTTAATTTATTGATTATTTCCTTTAGACTTTCGCTTAACTTATTTCATGTGTCGGATACAAAACTCACCGGCTGGGTTTACACATGAAAACTTATAAGCTTTCATAAAGGTGTATCATCAATCTCTAAACCGAGACATGGATTCCATCAACTAACTATTACTTCGCCAATGTACATTATTATTATCCAATTTACCAGGCATATTAACCCACGAAAGAATCTCGCCTTTTAATAAATCAAAACAATAATAATATACACAGCTAATAATAATTATATCAAGATTAAGAGTATAAGTACATTTAATGGCTAGAGAGTTTATTTATTAAGTCAGTATAAAATACTTATACTGTACTTGGTCCGTTCAATACATACAAAATGTACTAGCACAAGAAGTTGGAATTAAACCATTTACCTAATCAAGATAAATTATATTTAATCTTATGCTACAATCATTCCTGATGGTTTG
>NW_017681363.1:10663-11417 GCF_001879085.1 Nicotiana attenuata
CCGATTTTAACAGTCTTAAAATGCTAAAATTACGTTTTTCACTGCATAGCAGTGAGTATTGTTCACTGGGCTAGTTTACTAGTAAGACCTACTAAATTTCATATCAATCGAAGATCGTTAAAAATCACAATCTCCAAAAATTGACGACCAAATTTTGAAAAATTACCATTTTAAGCATTTTTTAAGAATTTAAAATATGACCTACATTCTTATAATATACCAATTCATGTCAAATTAACATGTGTTATCATGTTCCAGATTAGACATAAATAAAATGATAGAAAGAATGACTTTTCGTATGTAAATCACATTTTAATCCGCCAAATCTTCAAAAAACTCATCTAAACGATCCCAAATCGTCAAAATACGATGTGATTCACTGCATCGCAGTGAGTTCTTCTTATATGATCGTTTCCGATGATCCTACCGAATTTAAGGTCATTCAGAGCTCGTGAAATGCACGATCGCCAAAACTAGACCAAATTCGAATAAATTATTTTTTGCGTATTTAGGATTAAATCCATGTGATTTGCATTCTTGCTATATATCATATCAAGTTAAACCATCATGTTTCAGATTTAACACAAATATAGCCGATATATAAAGAATAATTTTTTTCATATTTATAACAAATTCAATTTAATAAACTACTTGAAAACCTATCTAAACGACCTCAAAATGCCGAAAAACAGCATGATTCACTGCTTTGCAGTGAGTTTTTCTCACTAGATCGTTTTCGATGAACCTACCAAGT
>NW_017681364.1:0-2149 GCF_001879085.1 Nicotiana attenuata
AAGGATTTGTTTAGGAAAAGTCAACTGAATGTTGACTTATGAGTTAGAAGGCTCGGAATGGTATTTCCGATGATTCGACTAGTTTCGGGGATGATTTGTGACTTAGGAGCGCAATCGGAATTGAATTTGGAGGTCCGGTGTAGAATTAGGCTTGAATTGGCTAAGGTTGGATTTTGGTGAATTCCGGATGGTAGGTGAGATTTTGATCCGAGGGTCGGAATGGAATTCCGACAGTTGCAGTAGCTCCGTTAGGTGATTTTGGATATGCGTGCAAAGTTTCAGATCATTCGGAGGTGTTTAGGACGGGTTTTAGATCAAATGCAAGTTTCGGAAGTTTTAGTTTAACTTAGGCTTGAATCTGTGGTAATTCGATGATTTTGATGTTAACGATAGTGTTTTGATGATTGGAACAAGTTTGAATAAGGTCTTGGGGTGTGTTGGTGCTATTGGTTGAGGTCCCGGGGGCCTCGGAGTGATTTCGGGTGGTTAAACGGAGAATCTTGATGTTGTTGCAGGTCTGGTGCACCTGGCTTCTGGTATTTCCGCATCTGCGGAAAAGGAGCCGCAGAAGCGGTTCCGCAGATGCGGCTAAGAGATCGCATAAGCGGTCCATGAGGGACCGGGGTAATTCCGCAAAAGCGGACGGGGTATCGCTTCAGGGGGTCCGCATAGGCGAAAATTTGGCCGCAGAAGCGGAATGGTGAGATTCGCAGAAGCGGATGGTTGGGCGCAAAAGCGGAAGGCCAAGGATTTAATGAAAAACTGCATAAGCGGTCATATGGCCACAGAAGCGGTCCCGCATAAGCGGTTACGGGACCGCAGAAGCGAAAATTTCTGAAGGGTTTTAATGAATCAGTGTTCGCGAATTTCAGAAGATAAGAAAATATTTTTACTCCGCCAAGAGAGCTTTTTGAGCAATTTGAAGAGGGTTTTCAATGGGTATTGATTTGAGGTAAGTCTCTTGACTAGAAAACACCATTTTATGGAAGAACCAACACTCAAATTCATGAAAGTGGGTAGAAATTGTGAAGAACTAGGGCTTGGTTTTTGAAAACGAATTTTTAGGATTTGAAAGGCCATTTGAGCTCCGTTTTCGGTAAACTTTATATGTACGGACTCGTGGCGAGACGAGGAATCCGTTGGTGTGATTTTTGGAATTTTTCGAGAAGTGGGCCCGTGGCTCGAGTTTTACCAACTTCGTGAATTTTAGTACTTTTCGAGTATTTTTGATTGGGTTATGTTTCTTTAACCCATATTTATGTATTCGTTGTGATTTTGACTAGATTCGACGCGCGAGGAGGTCTATACGAAAGGAAAAGGCATTGCGGACCATTCTACGGCCGGTTAGAGGTGAGTAGTTGGTGTATATGATGGCCTGAGGGTTTGAAACCCCGGCTTATCACATTGTGACGCTATTGTAGGGCGTGACTCGCACCCCATGGCAGGTGCGGGATTGGTTATGACTGGGGATTAAGACTTAGTCCATCCCGAACAAGAATGTTTCTATATTGGCGACTGATACGCACCCTGTATTGAATATATTTGGGCTTATTGCTGTGTTTGGGGCCTTGTGCCGATCTGTAGCATCCTTAGAGGATGAATGTCATTGTGATAGCATGCTTTGTATAATCATTGATCTCAGTCCTGTGTTTAATCACTGTTATGGAATGCTAAGTCACTTTTCCTGAAGTTAAATATCTAAAGTATATCATTCTTAATAAATTGGAAATTGGGAAATTAATTGAATCTGTTACGTGACTCATATGCATGTTGTGGATTGAGTATGGATCGGGCTGCACGCTGCAGCGAATGATATGATTATATTGCGCTTGGGCTGAAGGAGCCCCTCCGGAGTCTGTACACACCCCCAGTGAGCGCCGTCGACGTTAAATGGATCGGGCTACACGCCGTAGCGGTCATGTGCATTGCATTGCATCCTTACATTATACTTGACTGATATATTTGAAGTTGTTTTGCTGTTGGTTCGTAGTTAAGTGTTGGACTGTTAGTTTTAGCTTTACTTTGTGGTCATTTCGTGGATTTCTTATTCTTCTAGACATTTTATATGCTTATTACTCACTGAGTTGGTAGTACTCACCCCCTACTCCCTCGCACCTTGTGTTGCAGATTCAGGTACTTCGGGAGTCTA
>NW_017681364.1:9283-11417 GCF_001879085.1 Nicotiana attenuata
GACGGTGTAGATCTTCGGTTGGTTGATTTGAGCCCAGCGAGGCTAGATCATTGGGGACAGAGTTAGTGCAGGATGCCTTAGAGAAGGTGAAAGTGATCCAGGAGAGACTTCGTACAGCTCAGTCGCGTCAGAAGAGCTATGCGGACCGGAAGGTTCGAGATGTATCTTATGCGGTGGGCGAGAAGGTCTTGTTGAAGGTTTCGCCTATGAAAGGCGTGATGAGGTTTGGAAAGAAAGGAAAGCTGAGTCCAAGGTTCATTGGACCTTTTGAGATACTTAGGAGGATTGGGGAGGTGGCCTATATGCTTGCTTTGCCACCTAGCTTGTCGGGAGTTCATCCGGTGTTCCATGTTTCCATGCTCCGGAAGTATGTTGGGGACCCGTCTTATGTATTAGACTTCAGCACGATCCAGTTGGATGAGGACTTGACCTACGATGTGGAGCCGGTGGCTATTTTGGGTCGTCAGGTTCGAAAGTTGAGATCTAAGGACATAGCTTCGGTGAAGGTACAGTGGAGAGGTCGGCCCGTGGAGGAAGCCACTTGGGAGACCGAGCAGGAGATGCGGAGCAGATTCCTCACTTGTTTGAGACTCCAGGTATGTTTCTTGACCCGCTCGAGGATGAGCGTTTGTTTAAGTTGGGGAGGATGTAACGACCCGACCCGTCGTTACGGGAGTTACCGCCCCGTTTTCCCCGTTTTATGCTTCTATATGTTTCATTATATGTGTTTGGAGAATTTGAAGTAATTCGGTTAGAGTTCGGTTAGAAATGAGACAATAAGTCTCTTTATGAGAAGGATTGTTTGGAAAAGTCAACCGAATGTTGACTTATGAGTTAGAAGGCTCGGAATGGATTTTCGATGATTCGACTAGTTTCGGGGGATGATTTGTGACTTAGGAGCGCAATCGGAATTGAATTTGGAGGTCCGGTGTAGAATTAGGCTTGAATTGGCTAAGGTTGGATTTTGGCTAAGAATTCCGGATGGTAGGTGAAATTTTGATCCGAGGGTCGGAATGAGTTCCGAAAGTTGCAGTAGCTCCGTTAGGTGATTTTGGATATGCGTGCAAAGTTTCAAATCATTCGGAGGTGTTTAGGTCGGGTTTTAGATCAAATGCAAGTTTCGGAAGTTTTAGTTTAACTTAGGCTTGAATCCGTGGTAATTCGATGATTTTGGTGTTTATGATAGTGTTTTTATGTTACGAGCAAGTTTGAATGAAGAAATAGAACATATCTGTGCATTTGGTTGAGGTCCCAGGGCCTCGGGGTGAATTCGGGTGGTTAAACGAGAGTTTTGAGGTGTAATTGCAAGTCAGATTTTCTGTCATCTGGTGTTTCCGCTTCTGCGGAAATGGACCGCAGAAGCGGGTACGTGGTCGCAGAAGCGGTCGTGGCCGGCTAGGGAAATTCCGCAGATGCGGAAGGTGGCTCGCACCAGCGGGTCCGTATAAGCGGACAATGTGCCGCAGAAGCGGTTTTGAAGGAACCGCAGAAGCGGACTTCGCGTCGCATAAGCGAAGTCCGGGCTTCTAAGTGAAAACCGCTTAAGCAAAAATGTGGCCGCAGAAGCGGTCCCGCATAAGCGAAAGCGGGACCGCAGAAGCGAAAATCGCTGGGCGACAGAAAGGGTTTTAAAATAATATTTCATCCGCGACCCTTTCATATTTTTCCTCCATTGTTGACGTTCTTAAGAGCTTTGAACAAGGAAATTCGAGGGTTTTGACTGAGAATCACTTGGAGGTAAGTTCCTTGGCCTAAATATTCGAATTTATGGTAGAAATTATATGTAAATTGTAGAAAATTCATCAAAAACGAGTCGAGCTAGGGCTTGGAAAGCTGTGATGTAAAAATGGAATTTGGAGGGTCAAACGAGCTCCGATTTTGGTAAACTTTATATGCACGGACTCGTGGCGAGACGAGGAATCTGTTGTTGTGATTTTGATAATTTTTTGAGAAGTAGGCCCGGGGCTCGGGTTTTACCAACTTCGTGAATTTTAGTACTTTTTGAGTATTTTTTATTGGGTTATGTTTCTTTAACCCATATTTATGTATTCGTTGTGATTTTGACAAGATTCAACGTCGCGAGGAGGTCGATACGAAAGAAAAACGGCATTGCGGACCATTCTACGGCTGGATA
>NW_017681365.1:0-738 GCF_001879085.1 Nicotiana attenuata
AAGACAACATCCGGTGCCGCGAACGCTGGCGGTCACCTTGCTCAGCTACAATAACAATACCTTCAATCCGCTAATAACCCGCTACCGGGTGAACGATACCTGCAACTGCACGCGAGGTGCAGGGAGTAAAGTGAGTACTTCCAACTCAGTGAGTAATAAACATATATAATGTCTGAAAGTAAGAAATTCCGAAATATTACAATATAAAGCTATAATCAGCGATTCAGCACATAAAACGGTGGAACAACAACAATACCAGGACAAGTAAGACAAATAGGTATAAATGCATGAATACAATGCAATGCACATGACCGCTGCGGCGCGCAGCCCGATCCATTTGGGTAACCGCGCTCACTGTGGAGGTTCAGACTCTGGAGGGGCTCCTACAGCCCAAGCGCAATATCATCGTAGCATTCGCTGCGGCGTGCAGCCCGATCCACACTCAGTCCAGATATATATATGCATGCAAGCCACTCGGGCACAGTTAAATTGTTCATTTTTAGTTTCAATTATTAGAAATTATAGAGCTAAGTGTTTAAACCTTTATTTATTTACTAAACATTTCGAGGTAGTGTCTAACTCAGGACTGATATCATGAAATATACTAAGCATCGTGGAAGCAGTGATAAGGATCCCTGAAGGATGCAAATGATAGGCACAAAGCCCCAAACATATTCATAAAATCCAAGTAGGATGATTACAAACAATTTCTAGTCAAGACACAGTACTAACATCAAT
>NW_017681365.1:3037-6297 GCF_001879085.1 Nicotiana attenuata
CGAACCTGAATATACTCAAATCATGAAAATAACTCAAACAAAAGAGCTGTACTTCAAGCTCATCAGTATCATCACAACACAAGGCTGAGACCCCGTCTCACATCATAGAAATAGAACACAAAAATCTACCCCGAAAGGTCATAACTCAACGCAGCCTCGCTACAATGAGCGATCCTATCCAAACACTGTTACACATGGAGCACCTCAAGACACTGTGATCAAAATTCGACAGCCACACACAATTTGATGTCTGAAACCAAGGCAATTCATTGCACCCACGGTGAAATAAACAACATACGACACGCCACCTGATAGGTCATAACCCACACTCCATTTACCGAGCAACATCCGATTACTCTTCCCGCTCGACTTCCACTATGAATCCCCAATAGATCTGCACCACGTGTGCCCATAACCAACAAATCATAACGCCTCACAGCACAGAAAAAGCAACTCATAGATCTCCCCAGATCGCTAACAAGTTCAATAACGATCGAATCTACCTGTCCCTCAACAATACAACTCAAGACTAACCAAGCTAATTCAAGCTAAATACGTAGCCACATTGGCCTGCCAACGAACTCAATACCAAGAAGCCTGAAGCTGCTCCTTCCACTAATATAACTCCTGCCAGAGCCGTACGATACGGTGCCCGGCATCAAATAAATACCGAAATCCGCCATCTCACCCAGCGACATGCCCGGCCACAAAAAAACGCATCCGAAAAGTCACTCAATACTGGAACTAAATCAATGGTAGAAACCTCTGCACTGACATCCATCACGAATGCCCCATTAAGAAAAACAATCCTTCTCAGCCGTCCGCTGCATCTTTTGAAATATATACCACTCTGCAAGAACATAATCCAATGCACCTTGCCGCTCAACCCGTGGCATTTCCGGCCTAGCCCGTAGCACAATAGTCTAGAATAACCCAACACTGAGACAACCAGCCTACAATCCAATATCATATCCAAAATTTGGCATACCAAGCAAAGAAAGATCCACTCGGACCTCTAATTCCCAATAACCGCTAGACGGTGCCGATACATACGATTTACAACAACTGCATAGCCTGAACACGAGAACTCCTAGTCTCCAACTCCATATAGCACACAAATCACTATACCTGATCCCAAATTGCGCCGTACGAATACATATCACACCTCAAGTACCCAATCATCCCACGAAAGGTATTCTAAAGTTTCCCTGTGCCATCAAACAACCTCAGATATCAACAGTCGATCCCAAATGCCGCAACACTACCGAAGTATTATCAGTTTACATCACATTGCCCTTTTACTGGAACATATACCCCCGTCGAATCACTATGGTTGGAAATACCATTTTCCTTAATCATTTGAAGATCGATTCTTTAATCACCTGCAGCTGCCCGTGCTGCTTAAGAATTTAATGACTTTCCATTATGACTAGAACCGTAACCTTACACACACTCAAATCCCAATCCTCCACCACATATCGCATATACCATACCACACTAGTATAACATGAGAACTCCATCTCCCTTCCTAACCACAAACATCTACGTACTCCACTAGTCAAGAACTCTCCATCAATCCCATCAAGAAGAGAAATCATTACACATTCCATGCTTCGCATGCCCATAGGCAATTTATACGTCTCTAAACCACGGTAAAACTTATCAAGAACTCTCCACCTAATTCCATTGCACAAGCTAAACTGCCAGGACTGAATCCTTCTACCCGAACCAAGCTAAGCAAGCTGTCAGAACTCAAGAGCCTTGCTGCACAATACCTGTAAAAGCCCATTACCTCGAACACACACGAAGAATTAATCACATCCTTACCATACTGATTCGGTCTACTATCAAGCTATTCCATCTATCTAATTTCCCTTTTTGATTCATCATCCACTTGATATTTCTCCCTCGTTGTAGCATCACAATGCCTCAATCCAAGTGAGATCCCGTCCAAGCGACGAGACAGTGGAAGACGACATGGTTTGCTCCAAACCCCGTACTCACAATACCCGCCATGACAAAGAACGATACTCAGGGAACGACGAAAGCGGACGTGGTGTGAAAGTGTATTGACCCAAGAACATAGTGAGGATTCCATAACTATATATAGGGAGAGAATCTTCCTAGAAAATGGGGGCTTTTTCTCTCTCTTCCCTCTCCTCTGTAATCTTCTTAGTAAAAAGAAGACAAAGCAATCTTCCATTGAGGATGTAAAACAGTCATCTCCATCGATTAACAAAAGAAGAAATGNTTTTGCTTTTCCAGGTATCGACACATAGGATCCCATGATCAACATAAAAATACCACAAGTCTTGACATTTTCTATTGAAAACACTGTCTTTAGTCACATACACCACCTTAAAACACCTGAGTGCTACATGTAGATTCTTGAACACATTAAAACCATTCTCGAGAGTCATTCTCTCTTATTCATCTGCAAATTACCTGATTTAACGAACAGAACCACTCGTGCTTTATTGACACTCCGATACCGTAAAATGAGACCCTCATCCCAATACAACCAAGCAACTTCCTGCTCTATGCACCGAGCATTCTTTACCAACAACAACTCTAGACATTCCGAAATTCTCATACCATATGGAATATAATATAACTTTTGTCGAAATTTTGCTTCACTCGCCCATCCTCGGCTCAATTTCTGCAACTACAACCGATTCGCCAGCATACCTCGAGACGTAACCAACATAGCACATAACCGTGCAATCAGCTAATCAACAGCAACCTCCCCAACTTGGCTCGAAGCCAGATATCAAGACACACTTAACAACTCATAACACATTTACTCTAATGATGCCACAATGTCATAGTGAGATTAAACTCAAATCATCTACAAGTTTGTGAAAACACAGATCATCTAGTACTGAAATCCTCTACAACACTCGCATTTATCCCCACATCAACTGAGTCCACTCTCTTAAGCGACCAAATTTTTAAATTTCAACACATACCCTTTAATTACACATGAGATCTTCTAACATACACGTAAGGACCATACCACTCAAGAACACTCCGCAGGAGATGACCCCTGCTTCGCCTCAATTTAGTACTTCAGCATACCTTTCACCATCATATACGTTACTCAGTCATTAGTCTTCCTGAGTCCGAACTCATACCGCCACATGCAATGCACTTCACTTCCCAACTAGGAGGTACGACAATGTTCTTCACGCGCCCATAATTCGGGCTACACATCAATCCACAATAGGAGTCGAATCACTTAACAGTTCATCTATTATCCT
>NW_017681365.1:10693-11416 GCF_001879085.1 Nicotiana attenuata
ATCCTTACCATACTGATTCGGTCTACTATCAAGCTATTCCATCTATCTAATTTCCCTTTTTGATTCATCATCCACTTGATATTTCTCCCTCGTTGTAGCATCACAATGCCTCAATCCAAGCTTACCACACGAGACTCGAACATAAGACCACACAGTCTAAGACCCATAGGCCACTGAATACTCTCTCAATTGTTTCCCAGAAATACCACATTCCAAAATACTTCACTCTGAGAACTTTCTGCGAATCTAAATTCGCTTCCTTTACTTTCCAGGTATCAACACATAGGATCCCATGATCAACATAAAAATACCACAAGTCTTGACATTTTCTATTGAAAACACTGTCTTTAGTCACATACACCACCTTAAAACACCTGAGTGCTACATGTAGATTCTTGAACACATTAAAACCATTCTCGAGAGTCATTCTCTCTTATTCATCTGCAAATTACCTGATTTAACGAACAGAACCACTCGTGCTTTATTGACACTCCGATACCGTAAAATGAGACCCTCATCCCAATACAACCAAGCAACTTCCTGCTCTATGCACCGAGCATTCTTTACCAACAACAACTCTAGACATTCCGAAATTCTCATACCATATGGAATATAATATAACTTTTGTCGAAATTTTGCTTCACTCGCCCATCCTCGGCTCAATTTCTGCAACTACAACCGATTCGCCAGCATACCTCGAGACGTAACCAACATAGCACATAA
>NW_017681366.1:0-11413 GCF_001879085.1 Nicotiana attenuata
ATCTCGCCTAGAAACCATGTTCATAGGGTTATCACTTTCAAAGCCTGCATTTTTCACATAGATACCATGCCCATAGGTTTTTCTGCACTTTGTAATAATACCATGGCAATAAATCGATAATGAAGCTCTGCATATTGTATAGATGACATGCCTATAGGACTTCCTGCACTTTGCATATACATTTGTCATTAGGCAAACCTGCTTATAGGAGTTAAAATAACTCATTACATATAGATAACCTGCCTATAGGATCTCTGCTCAAAAATCACTTACACCTAGAAAGCATGCCTATAGGGACTATCAACTTAATCGGAATAGCCACTCGTTCCTAAGTTTAAAATTAGTGGCAATTTGTTAAACACTCGTAAAGCTTTTAACTAATGACTCTTTTGCAATCAGTTATTCCTCCGTCCCCGGATTAATAGATATCATGCCTATAGATATCTGGGAAATATGTGGTAAATCAATTCTTCCTGCGCTAATTTTAATTAATGACCTAAACAGTACGTGTAAGACATGCTAAACAATTCGTTTCTTTAAGTGAGGAGGCCTACTTGAACCTTTAATTGTTCTTATTTCCCCATTAACTGCTTTATGTGTTTTGTCTGTCGCCCTAGAATTTTATCCTTTTAAAACCCCTGAAAAGCCAAGCTCCCTCCCTTTTAGGATTAGTAGTCCTAAACGCCTCCGGGACTGATAGGTGGGACGGGTAGTAGCATGCAGTAGGTAACGATACCATTCCGCGCTTAAATACCTTAACGGGGTGGGAAGGGTAGACATGGAGATGATGATCACATGATAACACTATGCGTACGATTGATTACCGGTGTTGTGTGGATGATCCATGTGTTCTACAAACCTAGGACCCCCTTTCCTTTATGTGACTTTGTTTAATATCAATAAAATTCTGTCTTTTCGACTACCCAAAACCCCTCTTTAATTTTACTGCATTATCCCTTTTTCCCTAGATTTTTTCTTCTTTGTTTATTCAATGTCTTGATTAATTTTCTGCCTTTAAACTCTCCCTCAAACAATTGCAGATCATCTAGACCTTGATTCCAACATGCTTGTTACGTATCTATTTGTAACCCTTATGTGTGAAGCTATTTGTATACTTATTTGCATTAAAGTCACAACATAGCATGGACGGGAACCACACTAGTGGATCTTGAGGGGTGCCTAACACCTTCCCCTCGAGATAATTTCTAGCGCTTACCCGAACTCTGGTTTTCAAACTCAAAACCCTCAGTGTCCTAATGCACTTAACCATTAGGTGGCGACTCTTCAATTCCAAAAAACCGAATTTCCACACGGGAATAGAGTTGTCTTCTCAAATGTCGTAAACCCGATTTCGCAAGAAAAAGGGAGGCGTCGACAGCGTGGCGACTCTGCTGGGGATTTCTTTAGGCTTTTACCATTACATGTTATTCGTGACTTTATTGCTTTTATTTAATGTCTTTATCTCTCTTATACTTCGAAACTGACTTGGCTTTTTTGTTTCTTTTTCTTTCTTTAACACTTTCACTTACTGTTTTCCTCCGATACCGTTGTAATTTTCGAGCAATTATTGTAATCATTATGAACGTGAAAATACGTGGCAATTTGTTTCATTTTTTGTAATTGCATCTTCAACATCATATTCCACTCGTGCCAAACAAATACCATAGCAACGCTTGATGAGTTGTTGCGCTCTTCCGATATTATTACCCCCTAAATTTGGCAAAGGCATATTTGGGGTAAAACCAGTCGATCAACGGTGCAGTCGATGGTTCCGTGCCTTTCCCTCTTGAGTTGTCCGTTCAAGGGTACCGGTCTAGCACCTCATAGAAACCTTATTCTATTTAATTGTTCATGCATCACTGTCAAACCTAGTCGAGTCAGTTATGTTGTCCACATAATGACTCCTTAAGATAGCCTTGTCCAAAGTCCACTGGGTTCCCCTGGAACCCAAACGGACAATACCATATTCTGTGCATTTATTTGGAGAACTAAATGCCATTATGCCAATTATTGATTTAAATAGTTGAGTCCGGTGGGGGGTATGGTCTTAACCCTTTTGTTTTGCAGAAAATGGAGAACAAGGTCCCCGACTTCGATATGGACCCTCACTCTTGCTGACCTGGTGGAGGAATCTCCCATAAAGTGACCAAATCAATGAATGGAAAGAGAGGGTCACCAAGGCTAGTGAGAAGCTGGAATATCTGGAATACAGTCTGCTGGAGTTGGAAGGAAAAGTGAGGAAAAGAGTCACTGATTGCCAGAACGCTGAGGGAAACGAAGGAGAACGCTTGGCAAAGGCATTTTTATTGGTGAATCTACACGAGCTGGAGGATTTGATCAACGAGAGCATTCAACCTGGGGAAGGTCCTTCTGGGACCAAGTAGTTAGGAGTCTTTTTCTTTTCGCTTTAAAATGTAATAAGGCCAATGGCCAGCAGTGACATTTTACTTTCTGCAATTTTAGTGTCGTTTTGGGATTCGTCTTATTTTTATCAATAAAATGAGGCATTTAGCATTATAAGTTCTCCAAATCAACTTGTCGCTAGGCCTACCTCAGGCACAACGAGGCACCCAATTTAGGACACGATTTATATTCTTGCACTATGTGTTTAAATATTGCAATATTTTTCTCAGTTTCCGTACTAACTTGTTACCTTTTTGTTTTTACTTTTTATTTCCCCTCTCCAAAAGGTTAGTTCGTGCACTCTGGCATCATCATCCTATTCCACAAGATCTAAGGGCCCTCCACCTCCTCCTCCTCCAAGTCCTATCAAAAGCAGGAACAAAGCAAAAATGGAGGACGTGAACAACATCAGAAAGAAGAACTCGGCTAAAAGGGTAGAGGTTCCTCAGGGTATTCAGGTGTCCAAAGAAAGTGCCGCCCAGTTCGAACAGAAGCTACTGAAATTTCAAGAAGAACTAGACCAAGTCCGGAACTTGGCGAGCTTTTCATTCTCCCTCACTACTCCAGACGTCAACTTTCCCAATGCTCAACATCCCGAAGCCGCAGAAACAACCCGCTACTCATCAAAATTGCAACACATGTCACAACAACACCCCACTCCTCATCCCTGAACCACCAAATGATCATCCCCACCACACTCCCATCTATATGGAAACCCTACCACAATACACTCAACCCATTTCAAACACACCAGAGTCTGATGACAAAGACTCCCTCATCAAGAACCTAGCCGCCGAGCTCAAGAAACTGACTAGCCAAGTCCAGGGTGTTGAAGGAAACGAAGGTATTGAAGGGCTGAATTATGAGGATCTTTGCATTCAGCCAGACGTCGAACTTCCCGAGGGGTACAAACCTCCCAAGTTCGAAATGTTTTATGGCATAGGAGATCCCAGGGTCCATTTGAGGACATACTGTGATAAGCTAGTCGGCGTAGGAAGAGATGAAAAGATTCGCATGAAACTCTTCATGAGAAGTTTGAAAGGCGATGTGCTATCTTGGTACATCAGCCAAGACCCCAAGAAGTGGATAAGCTGGGTAGGAATGGCGTCCGATTTCATGGACAGGTTCAGATTCAATACAGAAAATGCACCAGACGTCTTCTACATCAAGAATCTGAAAAAGAAACTTACTGAGACATTCCGCGAGTATGCCACTCGATGGAGATCCGAGGCTGCTAAGGTCAAGCCAGCCTTAGAAGAAGAACAGATGAACAGATTTTTTGTCCGAGCTCAGGATCCACAGTATTATGAGAGGTTAATGCTGATAGAGGGCCAGAAATTCTCCGACATCATCAGCTAGGAGAAAGGATTGAGGAAGGTATTAAAAGTGGTATGGTCACTAATTTGGAGGCATTGCAGGCTACCAACAAGGCTCTACAGTCTGGTGGCACGTCCAAGAAAAAGGATGTGAGTGCCGTGATAGTTGCACAGAGAACAAAATCCCCAATAAAATACCAAACCTATCCATTACCCCCACTCACATATCAACCCACTCCAAACTACCAAGCACCCTCGCCCTCTTACCAAGTTCCACCACCGACTTACCAATCATCTCCATCCCAGGAGTAATGTCAAATTCGAACCAAGAAAGGTTTTCACACCAAACAGACACAAAACTCAATCAAAACAGCTTGAATAACACCAAATTGACTCGGAAATGCACCCAAAACCTTCTGAAAGTTTCAGCAACTAGAAGAAATGCAATGTAACAGCTTTTTTTTTATTTTTTCTATTGTATTTGTTTTATCCTTTCTATATTTTTTTGTTTTTTTTTTTGAACTTGGAATTTCGAATCTGAATCTGAAAATTAAAGAGAGCAAACTGGAGAATTAAAAATGGCTCCCCCCTTATTCAAAGCATTTGTGATGCCTTTTATAGGCAACAAAGAAGTGCAGCTCAAATTCTACTTTTCTTTTCATCTCAATCCTTCCTTTTTCAATTTTTAATCTTTTCACCTTTGTTTTCTGACTTGTGCTTCAAGTAAGTACCCTTATCTTCTAAAATTCTAATTTCACCCCCTCTCTAGAAGGTTCTAGGAGTTTCAGGTATAATCTACACACTTCTGTATCTTACTAGTTACCTGAAATACCCTTAAACTTATTTGAAACTACCAAATTAGTCTAACCTTGCCCAATTTCTAACCATGATTATCTAACAACTAAACCTAGTTAAACTAACAATCTTCAGAGTAATCAATGAATTAAAACATACATCAAAGAATGATTTGAGCTTAATTAGATTAAAATCCAAACCTATCAACAGAATTAATCAGTTATCAAAACCAATTTAAATCTGAAACCATGCTAATAATCAAGCTAAACTAAGGCAAACAAGACAAATTGCAATCTAATTAAACCACAATCAGACACAAAAGTGGGATAAAAAATCAACAGAACTCGAGATACATCTTAAACTAGAAATTAACGAAGATGATCAAAGAGGCAAAAAATAAAGAAGAAAACAAGAAACAAAAATCTCACTGCCATGGCTCAAAATCCGACTGAGTTCCGTGTTTCAAATTCAGCCATTTGTGGTGACGTTTGGGCCATATTGATGACGAATTCCTCATGAGAGAAGTCTGGAGACCCTATGGTGCCAATTTGAAGGTCTTTGGGGCCATTATGGTTTTGGCCGGAAAGTTTAAAATTGATATTCGAACATTTCCGGCCATGTTCGAGGGACGAGGTTAGGGGGGTTGGGTAGAGGAAGCTCATGCGATCTAATGGTGTTAATTTGGGCTGATTTGGATGAAGTTGCGTCATGGCCGGAAAAATTTCGATCCGATATTCGAAGCTTTTGGCCGGGATTTGATGGAAATGGGTTATGGATTTGGGATGAGGGGGAAGAGGGGATCTCAGGGTGTCAATTTGGGAGTGAACGGTGATGGTAGTGTTCGCCGACGGCGGCAGCTCCGGCGGAGTTACAGAGAGTGTACGAGGAAGACGACATATGTTTTTTTAGGGTTTCTAACATTCTAGACAGTTTTATTTAAATCTGATCTTGATTAAGGGCCGTCGGAGGGAGGTAAATGAATGGCCAAGATCACTTTTTAACTTTTAAACTCGAAACGACGCAGTTTGACCACAGTACTACGTCGTTTCAATTGCCTCCTGGCCTGATGCTGGACCGGATATGGAGAATGATTTGGGCTGGGCGTGGGATAATTTGGGCCTAATCAACTTCAATTAAGAAGGCCCAAAAATTGGTCTTTTATTAAGCAGCCCCTCTTCCTTTTGTTCTTTTATCATTTTGTAATGGCTTTTATTTATTTTTGTTTTCCTTTTGTGTTTTTATATTTTCTGATTTTATGAAAATGCTAAATTAAAACTTAAAACTAAATTAACACTAAAATTTAGATTTCCTAATTTCCATACAGTAATTCTTAATTTAAATGCAAACGAAGACACATTTAAACTAAAATGCAAAAAGGACCATTTTTGTTATTTTCTTTGTATTTTATTCTAAAACAACTTAATCACTAATTAATCCTAAAATATAAAATTAAACCCTAAATGCAAATGTCACGTGTGTATATTTTTTTATATTTCTCATGCACGAATAAAATGCAAACAATTAACAGAAAATGACACAAAATTCACAAAATTGCAAAATAATGAAAGAAATTATTTTGTTTGAATTTTTGGGAACAGTTCACTTAGGGCAAAAATCATGTGCTCACAGCTGCCCCTCTTTGCTCGGGAACACAAAGAGTTTCCGTGCAAAGATAAGTGAGCGGAAACGAGCGATTTTTGCCCGTTCAAATACTCCGTATGAAGCGCTTTTTGAAAACCGTCTGACCGCACCCTACTTCAAAGGTTGCCTACATATCCTTGGCTAAAAAGGAATCAGGTTAGTGTAGTTCGGGAAGGTTTGGTAGTTGGGACTACCAAGAGCTGTGATTTCGTTGCTGTTGCTGCTGCTACTGCTCGCTGACCTCCTTATTACACCGTTTCAAAACAAAAGAAGCTTGCCTAAGCTATGATCTATGAATTACAAAAAGGTCCTATCTATGTCTTCAAACTTGCTCTTGCGTTGCCTTGAACTTGTATTCTTTGATGGAATCCTTGTTGTTGCCTTGAATTGTGATTGGAGATTTTTTATCATTCCTCCGAGTGATGCTTGACTGCTGAAATTTGACATATGTGCCTCTATTCTCCAGGCGGGCGCCTAATTGCTGACGCTTGAAAAGTATTCCCTTGTTCTCCAGGTGGGCTCTTGACTGCAATGCTTGAAAAGTATTCTCTTGTTCTCCAGGTGGGCTCCTGACTGCAACAAAATAAACAAACAAAGAAAATTTTCTGCCCCAGTTTGGCGACCGGGTACAGCATGTTATCAAATATTAAACATTAAAAGCTAAAATTTGAATTACACTTCCCTTGTTCTCCAGGTGGGCGCCTGATTGCTGAATCTGAAATGTATTCCCTTATTTTCCAGGTGGGCGCCTGATTGCTGAACTTGAAATGTATTCCCTTGTTTTCCAGGTGGGCGCCTGATTGCTGAAATTTGAAATGTATTCCCTTGTTTTCCAGGTGGGCGCCTGACTGCTGAAATTTGAGATGTATTCCCTTGTTTTCCAGGTGGGCGCCTGATTGCTGAACTTGAAATGTATTCCCTTGTTTTCCAGGTGGGCGCCTGATTGCTCAACTTGAAAAATATTCCCTTGTTCTCCAGGTGGGCGCCTGATTGCTGATCTTGAAATATTCCCTTGTTCTCCAGGTGGGCTCCTGACTGCAATAAAATAAACAAACAAAGAAAATTTTCTGCCCCAGTTTGGTAACTGGGCCCATGGGTGAGTGTTAAACTAAATTATTCTACCAACTATTATAAGAATTTGAAATCTAAGTCCTATTATCCAGGGAGGTCCTGACAACTCCTAGCAATTACGAACCTAAGTTATATCTTCTAAAAGCATTACTCCCACTACATTTGTTATATAAAAGGTCTTAAACTACTTCCCATCATCCTGGAGGGTCCTGACAACTTCTAGTTAAAAGGCGGTTTTAGCCTAAGCTATATCTATTGCAAGTACGACTTCCACCACATCTTGTTATCTAAACAAACTTTAAAGCTACATCCCATTATCCAGGAGGGTCCTGAAAATCAAAATTCAAGTCTCATCTTAAGTGTGCCAATTCTACGGCTGAATTATACTATCCTACAACAGTATCTTGTAACCTAAAGGAGATCTTAAAACTGTGTCCCATTATTCAAGAGGGTCCTGACAACTCCTAATTGAATCCTATCTTGGCCAACCTATGTTCTTTGGGATACATTTGTGCTAAATTATGCTACTCATGATTGTTTTGAAATTTAAACTAAGTCCCATTTTCCAGGAGGGTCCTGAGAGTTTCCAGTCATACCTGTTTGGGTGCTACCTTTTCTTACGGAGGGTTTCTCCGAAGTGAGCGAAACTTCTGCCCCTATTTCAATCAAAGAAAAATCTTGTCAATATAAAATGGTGGCTAGTTGCTGGCATTCTTGCTAGGTACATCCATGCTGTTGGGCTTCACTCCGTCCCGCTTTTCTGGCCTTCCCTTGAATCCCCTCGACTTCCTGACCGAATTTCAACCCCCTTGACTCTGATGACCCAAGTGTTCTGTTCCATATTGTTGTTTTTGTGTTTCTGACCCCTCTTTTGAAACTTCCCTTCTTTCCCACAATTATCCGATTAATCCACCGATGAACTTCCGATGGTCCTTTATGACTTACTTTGCTTTTGACATCTTTGATATACTCTGGCCCCGTCTGTACAACTAGGAAGCTGGTAGTTAGCCTTGACATTCCTTCCTTTTGTTTCGAACAGAACTGACACTGAAACATCTTAAAGATAAACCCCGAAAGAATGAAATGCAACGACCTCGAGGGTTAAGGATAAAGAGAATCCGAGAACGGATAATTTGTAATGAAGAAAGGAGAGAATGAAACTTATCTGAGTGGAACAGCTGGTACCATTGAGTATGCCATGCATTTGGATTGACCAGCCCAGTCTATCCAACCAATCAGCTTTCGATCGCCACATTTGCTGTTCCGGACTTTCACAACCTGATTTTCACCCCAAACCTAAATCTTGCTCGTCCTGCAATGTCTTGAGCAACTTTTGATCACAGACGTGTCTCATTTGCCTGTCTGAAAACTCACCTTCGCCTTACGGTGCCCATGAGGGTTTTCACCAATAAGACTCTCTCATTTTTGATTTCTCTCAACTCACTTCGCCTTACAGTGCCCGTGAGGGTTTTCACCAATAAGACTCTCTCATTTTTATCATTTTTTCTTGCACCGGAGTGTTGCCCCTAAAGTGACTCACTTTTACTTGCTCGTATTGGCACTTCCTGAAGATTGATCGAAAGGTCTTTCTTTGGACCGTAATGCAGGCTTTTGGATAGGGTTGGAAAGAAAGGGTATCAAAGGCTCTAAAACAATTCAATATGGGTTCACAACTACAACTTTCGGAATCAACTTTCTTGCACAACCATAATTGCTGCCCCAGTTTCTTTCGTGGGGACTTTTGGGATTTTGTTTTGATGTGACTGAACCCCCAGAGAGAGGCTGCCTACGTACCCTTTCGGGATCAAGTCAAACGTAGTTCAGGACAGAGAAGTTACTTTGTTGTTGCAATCTTTCCTCTACTTTCTTTCTTTTCTTTTCCTTTCTTCTCTTTCTTTTCTTTTCTTTGTTTCTTTTTTTCATTTGTTTTTTTTTCATTTTTCTTTTTCTTCTTCTTTTTTTTTTCTTTTTTTATTGTTTCTTTTCTTCTTCTTTTTTTTTCTTTTGGACTGTGGTTTCTCGTTTCTTCACTGATTTTCCTTGCTCGAGCTCCCGAGTTGTTTATTGGGTCCGAAAGAGGGGTACGAAAGAAAGTAAATGAGGCTCAAAGGGATAACAAAGGATAAAGTGTTTGGATAGCAGAACAAAATGCCTTCGTCATTTCAATCTCAAAAATATGCCAAATACAATAAAGTACAATTAAACCAAGAAATCATACATAGTATCGCTTGACTGCATCAGAGTTGATAGCCATTTCTACACATTTGCCTTCCACATCTGTCAAATACAATGCGCCATTGGACAACACTCTGGTGACAACAAATGGCCCCTGCCAGTTTGGGGCGAACTTTCCTTTTGCCTCAGCCCAATGAGGTAGGATACGCCTCAACACCAACTGTCCTACTTCAAACATCCGCAGACGCACTTTCTTGTTATATGCTCTTGCCATTCTCTGTTGGTACAACTGACCGTGACACACTGCTGCCAATCTCTTCTCATCAATCAAACTTAGTTGTTCCAAGCGGGCTTTAACCCATTCGACATCATCAATTTCCGCCTCGGTGATGATCCGAAGGGACGGGATTTCAACCTTTGCGGGTATTACTGCTTCAGTTCCATACACCAGTGAATAGGGAGTCGCCCCTATTGAAGTGCGGACAGTAGTGCGATAGCCCAACGGGGCAAAAGGTAACTTCTCATGCCATTGCCTCGACCCCTCTACCATTTTTCGAAGTATTTTCTTGATGTTCTTGTTAGCTGCTTCGACTGCTCCATTTACCTTTGGACGATATGGTGTGGAATTGTGGTGCGTGATCTTAAATTGCTGGCATGTCTCGGCCATCAAATGACTGTTGAGATTGGCACCATTGTCTGTGATGATTACCTTCGGGATCCCAAACCAACATATGATATTCGAATGCACGAAATCAACCACTGCCTTCTTGGTCACAGATTTGAAGGTTTTTGCTTCAACCCACTTAGTGAAATAATCAATAGCTACCAGAATGAACCTGTGCCCATTTGATGCCGCTGGCTCGATCGGCCCAATGACATCCATTCCCCAAGCAACGAACGGCCATGGTGTTGACATTGTATGCAATTCAGATGGTGGAGAATGAATCAAATCTCCATGTACCTGACATTGATGACACTTGCGTACGAAACTGATGCAATCCCGTTCCATAGTAAGCCAATAATAACCTGCTCGGAGAATCTTCTTTGCCAATACATATCCACTCATATGAGGTCCGCAAACTCCCGCATGTACCTCAGCCATGATAACTGTAGCCTGTTTAGCATCCATGCATCTCAACAATCCAAGATCTGGAGTTCTCTTGTACAACACTCCACCACTGAAGAAAAATCCGCTTGCCAAGCGTCAAATTGCTCTCTTTTGATCCCCTGTAGCTTGTGCTAGGTACACTCCCATCCGGAGGTACTCTTTGATATCATGGAACCACGGTTCACCATCAAGCTCTTCTTCCACCATATTACAATAAGCATGCTGATCTCAGACCTGAATCTGTAACGGGTCCACATAAGCCTTGTCCGGATGATGTAACATTGACGCCAAAGTGGCCAAAGCGTCGGCAACCTCATTGTGAACCCTTGGAATATGCCTAAAATCTATTGATTGGAACCATTGACAAAGTTCACGCAAACACTACCGATACGATATGAGCTTCAAATCGCGTGTCTCCCACTCACCCTGAATCTGGTGTACCAGAAGATCCGAGTCACCCATGACCAAGATTTCCTGGACACCCATGTCTATAGCCAATCTCAGACCCAAGATACACGCCTCGTATTCAGCTATGTCATTGGTGCAATAGAAACGAAGTTGAGCAGTGACAGGGTAGTGTTGCCCTGTCTCCGAAATCAGTACTGCTCCTATCCCGACACCCTTGGCGTTGACAGCTCCATCAAAGAACAGTTTCCAGCCGGGCTTCTCGACTTGTTCTAATTCTTCAGCATGCATTATCTCCTCGTCAGGGAAGTATGTTTTCAAAGGTTCATATTCATCATCAACTGGATTCTCGGCCAAATGGTCAGCCAGCGCTTGTGCTTTCATTGCAGTCCAGGTCACGTAGACAATATCAAACTCCGTGAGCAAGATTTGCCATTTCGCCAGCCTCCCTGTGGGCATGGGATTTTGAAAAATGTACTTCAATGGGTCCAACCGAGAG
>NW_017681367.1:0-5503 GCF_001879085.1 Nicotiana attenuata
TGCTCAAGCCCGACCAATTAAATACTCTCAACCCAAATACGCAATCTGTTAACAAATAATACGATTAAAATAGCAATTATCAAGGTTCCAATCCGAATCTAATAAAATAGTACAGAAAATAATAACGAATATCCAAACATTCCCCAATAGATGTGGAGTCACGAGTCTAGAGCCTCTAGATGTAACAGAGTAATATATCCATAGTAATAAAGGAGTCTAGGATATGGAAAGATAAATGAAATAAAGGGGAGGAGTCGGGTCCTGCGGACGTCAGACAGCTACCTCAACAACTCCTGAAAATAAACTTCACGAAAACAGCAAACAACTCCACTAAGTCTCCGGAGCACCTGAATCTGCACACATGGTGCAGGGAGTAAAGTGAGTACTTCCAACTCAGTGAGTAATAAACATATATAATGACCGAAAGTAAGAAATCCCGAAATATTATAAAATAAAGCTATAATCAACGATTCAGCACGTTAAATGATGAAACAACAGCAGACAATGACAATTAAGACCAACAGATATAAAATGCATGAATGCAATGCAATGCACATGACCGCTGCGGCGCGCAGCCCGATCCATTTGGGTACCCGCGCTCACTGTGGGGGTTCAGACTCCGGAGGGGCTCCTACAGCCCAAGCGCAATATCATCGTAGCATTCGCTGCGGCGTGCAGCCCGATCCACACTCAGTCCAGATATATGCATGCAAACCACTCGGGCATAGTCAAGTTTATCAATTTTCAGTTCTAATTATTAGGGATTATAGAGCTAAGTGTTTAAACCTTTATTTATTTACTAAACATTTTGAGGCAGTGTCTAACTCAGGACTGATATCATGAAATATGCTAAGCATCATGGAAGCAGTGATAAGGATCCCTGAAGGATGCACATGATAGGCACAAAGCCCCAACATATTCATAAAATCCAAGTAGGATGATTACCAAACAATTTCTAGTAAAGAACACAGTACGAACATCAATCGGAACGGACTAGGTCACAATCCCCAGTCACAATCGACCCCGCACTCGTCATAGAGTACGTGTCTCGCCTCAATATAGCGTCACAATGTGATATACCGGGGTTTCAAACCCTCAGGTCATCATCTACATCTATTACTCACCTCAAGCCGGCCACAAGTCTAGCTCGCTATGCCTTTGCCTTTCGAATCAACCTCTTCGCACGCCGAATCTGATTAAAGCCACAATGAATACATTACAATAGGATAAAGAAACATAACCCAATCGAAAAGACTCGAAAAACACCAAAATTCACGAAGTTGGCAAAACCCGAGTCCCGGGCCCACTTCTCGAAAAATTACGAAATTTACATCACTGGATTCCTCGTCTCGCCACGAGTCTACACATACCAATTTTACCAAAATCGGAGTTCAAATGCCCTTTCAAAATCCGTTTTTACATCACAACTTTCCAAGCCCTAGCTTGACCCGTTTTTTGATGAATTTTCCACAATTTACATGTAATTTCTACCATAAACTCGAATATTTAGACCAAGGAACTTACCTCCAATTGATTCTCAGCCAAAGCCCTCGAAAATTCTCGCTCAAAGCTCTCAAAACCGCTTTAAAATGGTGGAAACCAACTCTTGTTTGCGGATGAAAACAATATAAAAAAAACCCTTCTGTAACAGTTGTTTTCGCTTCTGCGACAATTTCAACGCTTCTGCGGTTTCCGCTTCTGCGGCCTACTCACCACATCGGCGGTTTTCCTTCAAGTCGCCCTGGACCGCTTCTGCGGTCCCGAAACCGTTTCTGCGGTGACCGTTTTTGCGGAACTTCCTCCGCTTTTGCGGAAAGCCTTGGTCCCTCAAGGACCGCTTCTGCGACCAATACGCCGCATCTGCGGAACCGCTTATGCGGTCCCTTTTCCGCAGATGCGGAAATGACAGAACCAGCAACTTCAAACCTGCAACAAACTCCGAATTCTCCGTTTAATCACCCGAATTCACCCCGAGGCCCCCGGGACCTCAACCAAAAACACCAATACATCCTAAAACCTCATTCAAACTTGTTCCCATCATCAAACCACATCGAACAACGCTAAAGCCATCAAATCACATCGAATTCAAGCCTAAGTTTCTTAAAAACTTCCGAATTACGCATTCGATCAAAAACCCGACCAAAACACCTCCGAATGACCTGAAATTTTGCACACATATCCAAAATCACCTAACGGAGCTACTGCAACTCTCGGAATTCCATTCCGACCCTCGGATCAAAATCTCACCTATCCACCGGAATTCGCCAAAATGCCAACTTTGCCAATTCAAGCCTAATTCTACTCTGGACCTCCAAAATCACTTCCGATCGCACTCCTAAGTCACAAATCACCTCCCGAAGCTAACCGAATCACCGGAATTCACATCCGAGCCTTATAACTAATAAGTCAACGTTCGGTTGACTTTTCCAAACCAAACCTTCCTTAAAGAGACTAAGTGTCTCATTTCCTATCCAAACCAATTCAATTCAACTCTAACTCACCCGTTGCTGATAATAAACATGAAAGAGCAATAAATGGGGGAAACGGGGCTGTAATACATGAGACAACGGGTTGGATCGTCACATCCTCCCCAACTTAAACAAACGCTCGTCCTCGAGCGGGTCGAGAAGCATACCTGAGGTCTCAAATAGGTGAGGATATCTGCTCCGCATCTCCTGCTCAGTCTCCCAAGTAGCTTCCTCTACGGGCCGACCTCTCCACTGCACCTTTACCGAAGCTATATCCTTTGATCTCAATCTCCGAACCTGACGACCCAAAATAGCCACTGGCTCCACATCATAAGTCAAGTCATCATCCAACAGAACCGTGCTGAAGTCTAACACATGGGACGGGTCCCCAACATACTTCCGGAGCATAGAAACATGAAATACCGGGTGGACTCCCGACAAGCTGGGTGGCAAAACAAGCATGTAGGCCACCTCCCCAACTCTCCTAAGTATCTCAAAAGGACCAATGAACCGTGGACTCAACTTTCCTTTCTTTCCAAATCTCATAACGCCCTTCATAGGCGAAACCTTCAACAAGACCTTCTCGCCCACCATGTAGGATACGTCTCGAACTTTCCGGTCCGCATAACTCTTCTGACGCGATTGAGCTGTACGAAGTCTCTCCTGGATCAATTTCACCTTCTCTAAGGCATCCTGAACCAACTCTGTCCCCAATAGTCTAGCCTCGCCGGGCTCAAACCAACCAACCGGAGAGCTACACCGTCTCCCATATAAGGCCTCATACGGTGCCATCTGAATGCTGGACTGATAGCTGTTGTTGTACGCGAACTCTGCAAGTGGCAAGAACTCAGCCCAAGAACCTCCAAAATCAATAACACAGGCACGCAACATGTCCTGCAATATCTGAATGGTACGCTCGGACTGCCCGTCCGTCTGGGGATGAAATGCTGTGCTCAGCTCTACCTGTGTACCCAATTCTTGCTGAAAAGTCTTCCAGAAATGGGAAGTAAACTGAGTGCCCCTATCCGAGATGATAGAAACTGGGACCCCATGCAACCTAACAATCTCCCGGATGAAAATCTCTGCCAACCGCTCCGAAGAATAGGTAGTACACACCGGAATGAAGTGCGCGGACTTGGTCAGCCGATCCACAATCACCCAAATCGAATCAAACTTCTTCGAGGTACGAGGGAGACCACTCACAAAATCCATAGTAATCCTCTCCCACTTCCACTCGGGAATATCTATCCGCTGAAGTACACCACCGGGTCTCTGATGCTCATATTTGACCTGCTGACAGTTGAGACACCGAGCTACATAACTCACTATATCTTTCTTCATTCTCCTCCACCAGTAGTGCTGCCTCAAATCCTGATACATCTTCGTGGTACCCAGATGAATGGAATACCGCGAGCTGTGGGCCTCCTCTAATATCAACTCCCGAAGCCCATCCACATTGGGCACGCAAATCCGGCCCTGCATCCTCATCACGCCATCATCATCAATAGTCACATCTCTGGCATCATCGTGCTGAACCCTGTCCTTAAGGACAAGCAAATGTGGATCATTATACTGGTGCTCTCTGATGCGGTCATACAAGGAAGACCGAGAAACTACACAAGCCAACACCCGACTAGGCTCCGAAATATCTAACCTCACCATCCGATTGGCCAAAGCCTGAACATCGACTGCAAAGGGCCTCTCCCCAACTGGAATGTACGCCAAGCTAACCATACTGACCGCCTTCCGGCTTAACGCATCGGCCACTACGTTGGCCTTCCCCGGATGATACAAAATGGTAATATCATAGTCCTTGAGTAACTCAAGCCACCTCCGCTGCCTCAAATTAAGATCCTTCTGTTTGAACAAATGCTGAAGGCTGCGATGATCAGTATATACCTCACAAGATACGCCATATAAGTAGTGCCTCCAAATCTTCAACGCATGAACTATAGCAGCTAACTCCAAATCATGTACGGGGTAGTTCTGCTCATGAGGCTTCAACTGAAGAGAAGCATATGCAATAAATCTACCCTCCTGCATCAACACACATCCGATTCCAACTCTCGAAGCATCACAATACACAGTGTAAGAACCTGAGGCGGATGGCAAAACTAACACTGGAGCTGTGGTCAAAGCTGTCTTGAGCTTCTGAAAGCTCTCCTCGCACTCGTCCGACCATACGAATGGTGCACCCTTCTGCGTCAACTTAGTCAAGGGCGAAGCAATAGAGGAAAAACCCTGGACGAACCGGCGATAATAACCTGCCAAATCGAGGAAACTTCGAATCTCCGTGGCTGAGGACGGTCTGGGCCAACTCTGCACCGCCTCTACCTTCTTTGGATCAACCTGAATACCATTACCGGACACCACGTGTCCCAGAAAAGCTACAGACCCAAGCCAAAACTCACATTTGGAGAACTTTGCATAAAGTTTCTCCTCCCTCAACCTCTGTAACACCACTCTCAAGTGCTGAGCATGCTCCTCCTGGCTACGCGAGTACACTAGGATATCATCAATAAAAACGATAACAAATGAATCCAGATACGGCCGAAATACGCTGTTCATCAAGTGCATGAACGCGGCCGGGGCATTAGTCAGCCCAAAAGACATAACCAGGAACTCATAGTGCCCATCTATTTCTGAAGGAAGTCTTCATAATATCCGAATCCCTGATCTTCAGCTGGTGATAGCCGGAACGGAGGTCAATCTTCGAGAATACCCTTGCCCCTTGGAGCTGGTCAAACAAATCATCAATACGAGGTAGTAGATACATGTTCTTCACTGTCACCTTGTTCAACTGTCTGTATCAATGCACATCCTCATTGTGCCATCTTTCTTCTTTACAAATAGCACCGGTGCACCCCACGGTGACACACTAGGAAGAATAAATCCCTTATCTAGGAGTTCCTGAAGCTGATTCCTTTAGTTCTTTCAACTCTGCTGGTGCCATGCGATACGGAGGAATAGAGATGGGCTTAGTGCCCGGTACCAGATCAATACCAAAATCAATGTCCCTGTCCGGTGGCATGCCC
>NW_017681367.1:7149-11412 GCF_001879085.1 Nicotiana attenuata
ATAATTCGGGCTACACATCAATCCACAATAGGAGTTGAATCACTTAACAGTTCATCTATTATCCTGCAGACTTCTTCGTCACTACCAAGTCATATAATTACATCTCGCAGTACTAACATACTCATCACATGAATACCAAACCGCCATTCCGGCTTATAGGGGCAATACTGAACATATAAGTTCAAAACACTTGCTCACACAATCAGCACCTCGGTGCTCAAGCCATAGGCAAGGATCCAGCCTCAAGTCCTCCAGACTGGCCCAACATACTCATGAAGATTACATCTCGCCCCTCGATCGGGGAATCACAAACCATCAAGGCACATATAATACTGAGCGCTCACGTGCGCATACAGACGTGTGGAAGGAATTTCAAGAGTTATATCTCAAGCTGAATCAAGTACGCACGATAAGAATTCCAAGAATGGGAAGTTTTCCTAAAGGTTCTGCAGCCTCTCGAGGATAAATACAGACGTGTCCGTACCGATCCGCGAGACTCTACTAAACCTGCTCATGACTCGTGAGACCCAGTAACCTAGACTCTGATACCAACTTGTCACGACCCAATTCCCATACCCGGTCGTGATGGCGCCTCTCGTGAAAACAAGGCCAGCCAACTAACCCAAATCCTTTCACTAACAATTATTAAACATAAATGAATAGAAGATACAACTTAATGGCATTAGAAATTGTTAATTACTACCCGACCGGGGTGTCACAAGTCACGAGCATCTAAGGAAACCTTAACACAACTACAGGCCAATAAATATATACAAGTAAAATTTCTGGAAAACAAAAGACAACATCCGGTGCCGCGAACGCTGGCGGTCACCTTGCTCAGCTACAATAACAATACCTTCAATCCGCTAATAACCCGCTACCGGGTGAACGATACCTACAACTGCACGCGAGGTGCAGGGAGTAAAGTGAGTACTTCCAACTCAGTGAGTAGTAAACATATATAATGGCTGAAAGTAAGAAATTCCGAAATATTACAATATAAAGCTATAATCAGCGATTCAGCACATTAAACGGTGGAACAACAACAATACCAGGACAAGTAAGACAAATAGGTATAAATGCATGAATGCAATGCAATGCACATGACCGCTGCGGCGTGCAGCCCGATCCATTTGGGTACCCGCGCTCACTGTGGGGGTTCAGACTCCGGAGGGGCTCCTACAGCCCAAGCGCAATATCATCGTAGCATTCGCTGCGGCGTGCAGCCCGATCCACACTCAGTCCAGATATATATATGCATGCAAGCCACTCCGGCACAGTCAAATTGTCCATTTTTAGTTTCAATTATTAGGAATTATAGAGCTAAGTGTGTAACCTTTATTTATTTACTAACATTTCAAGGCAGTTTCTAACTCAGGACTGATATCATGAGATATGCTATGTATCATGGAAGCAGTGATAAGGATCCCTGAAGGATGCAAATGATAGGCACAAAGCCCCAAACATATTCATAAAAATCCAAGTAGGATGATTACCAAACAATTTCAAGTCAAAAACACAGTACGAACATCAATCGGAACGGACTAGGTCTAAATCCCAATCACAATCGACCCCGCACTCGTCATAGAGAACGTGTCTCGCTTCAATATAGCGTCACAATGTGATATACCGGGGTTTTAACCCTCAGGTCATCATCTACATCTATTACTCACCTCAAGCCGGCCACAAGTCTAGCTCGCTATGCCTTTGCCTTTCGAATCAACCTCTTCGCACGCCGAATCTCCAATCAATTCCAGTCAAAACTCTCTTCAATTTCCACCAAAAAGCTCTTGAGGTGGTTCAAAAATGGAGGAAACAATGAATGAGTCGCGGATGAAATATCATAATTAAACCCTTCTGTCGCTCAGCTTTTGCTCTACGCGAACGCGGTCAACACCCCGCGTTTGCGAAGGCAAATTTTTCCTTTGACCAAACGATACCCTACGCGAACGCGTCGACCCTCATGCGAACGCGATGGTCTAGCTTAACATCCTACGCGAACGCGATACTCCAAACGCGAACGCGATGCACAGGAACGTCCTCTTACGCGAACGCGACTCCCTCATCGCGAACGCGATGAACAAACTAGGCAGGGTCCCCAGGCCCTTCTACGCGAACACGAGGCCCCGATCGTGAACGCGATGACCCAGAAATCACAACTACGCGAACGCGATGGGCACCTCCGCGAACGCGAAGGCCAAAAGTGGCCTGCAAGAGCTGTGCATTTTCTGCAACACTCAAAGTCCAAAAATCCTTCCGTTGATCACCCGGAATCACCCCGAGGCCCCCGTGACCTCAACCAAAAACACCAACCTACCCCAAAACATCATACGAACTTGTTCCAATCATCAAAACACATCACACAACACTAAAATCATCATTTCACATCGGATTCAAGCCTAAGTTTCTTAAAAACTTCCGAAGTGCGCATTCGATCACAAACCCAACCAAACGACGTCTGAATGACCTGAAATTTTGCACACATATCCAAAATCACCTAACGGAGCTACTGCAACTCTTGGAATTCCATTCCGACCCTCGGATCAAAATCTCACCTATCCACCGGAACTCGCCAAAATGCCAACTTGCCAATTCAAGCCTAATTCTACTTCGAACCTCCACAATCACTTCCGATCGCACTCCTAAGTCACAAATCACCTCCCGAAGCTAACCGAATCATCGGAATTCACATCCGAGCCTTCTAACTAATAAGTCAACGTTCAGTTGACTTTTCCAAACCAAACCTTCCTTAAAGAGACCAAGTGTCTCATTTCCTCTCCAAACCAATTCAATTCAACTCTAACTCACCCGATGCTGATAATAAAACATGAAAGAGCAATAAATGGGGGGAACGGAGCCGTAATACATGAGACGACGGGTTGGGTCGTTACAATTTACTATCATATAAAGTATTGGATAGCATTATTCTTTTCAAGTAGTATTTAGGTGCAGAGAAAATTAGTTCAAGTTGTGAAATATGAAAGTCAGACAATAAATTATTATGAGAGGGAGTACATATACCACATTTAATTTTAGAACGATTTTAGTAGAAAATAACATCTAAATGAGATTTTTGTATAGGTTGAGAAAATTATGAAAGTATTCAAGGAAATCGCAGAGGTAGTTGTACATAAGAGTTACTGTACAAGAATGCTTGGGGCTTTTCAAAACATTTTTACGCTAGAGGTTAACTTTTTTGGTTTCTAAAAATATACAAGTTAATTGCTTGCACTATGCAAAGTTTTCATAATTTATTCAGATGCTTTACTTGATAAAATTAACATTTAAGTTTTCTTCTAAATCTTTTCTATTTTATACTGCAGAGTTAAGAAAGGACAGCATTATACAATTAAAATTGCAACAAGATCAATACTATCAAAGAGAGATGATCTCTGGTTATTCCTTTGATTCTTCAAACATATGCTCAAGGATAATACACTATTTTTTCTGGCCGGAGCCAGAAATAAGATGATGAAACTACCACTTAATTAGATTAAATATTAGAAAGAGGGGGATGGATATAATGTGAGAAAATTTTTACGTTGAATTGCTAAAAGATAAAATAAAAATAATAAATAAATTTAAACAATGAATTAATTTTGAGAAATAGTCATACAAGATAAAGTCAAGTTAAATTTCAGGAGTAATAGAAAACTATATTCATTGTATTATATTAAAATGGTAAGTTATTACATAATTATCTGACAATTTAATAATACTAAGTAATGGATAATATACTTAGATAATCAAGGAACAAAAGGAAAAATAATATATAAATATTTCATTGATAGTATAAAGAAATATAAGACATATAACTAAAATTATGATAGAGAAAATTATACATATATGGTGACATAGACATAACAGACATCATAATAAATAAAAAGTCATAAAGGAATATTCCTAAAAAAGTTCCAAGTCATGGAGTAAAATTAAATATATTAATTAAATTTCTCATATAAAAAATTTTCGTTAATAAATAGAACTCATAATTTCATAATATATATATATATATATATATATATATAGTATAAAAGTTAAAGGCTTATTATACTTTTGATGATTCAAAATTATAATTAAAATAAATATTATATTATTCAAATTTTAAGTAAAATATAAAATGAGAAAACTAAACAAATATTGCAGTAGAGATGGACATACAAAAAGAGGGGGGATAAAGTTAATGTTAAGATATTTATACGATGAACTAATTAAAAAAAACTTAGAAGATAAGTAAATAACGCTCAAAATAAGATAATATTT
>NW_017681368.1:0-5424 GCF_001879085.1 Nicotiana attenuata
AGAACATCTTTTAAAACTAAAACTCTATCACTACTAAACGAAACACTAATATCTCCTAAAGCTAAAGCTGGTGCTGGCTCTCCATTGGCTTGAAAAACGCAAACTTCATTCTCACTTAGCCGCCGCATTTCCTGAAACCCCTGCAAAGTATTGCAGATGTGATTAGTGGCTCCCGAATCTACACACCAAAACATGGTAGAAACAGCCGCTAAACAAGTTTCAACGACATTTAAATTTGAATTACCTTGCTTATTCAACTTTGCTAGATAGGCAGGGCATTGCTTCTTGTGATGCCCGGGTTGCTTGCAATGATAGCACTTGCCTTTGGGCTTGTTCACACCAGCCGCACCACCAGGTGCCAGAACCTTTTGAGCCTTCTTCTTTTTCTTATTGCCTTTCGACTTAGAAATTGAAGGTTTCTCAACATTGAGTGCCACAACTAGAGCTTGTTGCTTGATAATAGATTCTGCCGCTTTCAGCTCATTCAACAATTTCGCTAGTGACAAATCCATTTTGTTCATATTATAGTTCAAGCGAAACTGTTGAAAACTGTCAAGCAGAGTCTGTAGGACCATCTCAACTTGAGACTCCTTATCAATCATAGCTCCAAGGACCTCCAGTTCATTCAGAAGACTCATCATCTTCAGAACATGGTCCCTGACCGATGATCCTTCAGCCATCTTTGTGTTCAAAAGGGTTTTCATGGTTGTCTGCTTAGCTGCACGATTTTGCTCACCGAACATATCTGTGAGACTTTCGAGCATATCATAAGCAGACCCCATAGACTGATGCTGATGTTGCAAAACATTCGCCATAGAGGCAAGAATGTAACATCGCACCATCTCATCAGCCTTAACCCATTTGTCAGAGGCCTTAACCTGATCATCAGTAGCATTTTCAGGTTTTTCTGGGCACTCCTCAGTGATTACAAATTTGTAACCTTCAGCAGTTAGGACAATATCAAGGTTCCTTTTCCAGTCAACATAATTTGGTCCTTCTAACTTGTTTTGGTTCAAAATTGAGGTAAGTGGGTTGAATGAAGACATGGTTAATCTGGGAGATATTCACATTAAATAGATCATTAGTTATGTATTAAGAATTATTAAATTCAAAACTACACGTTACACATATAACCATGCTCATTGAACAGTTAGATTCGTTAGGGAAACTTAACTATTCATGCAAAATATATGAGTGATGTCAGATATTAAATCCATAAATTTAAACAGGACTAACTCAGATGGAGAGTAAACTGTTAATTTAAGATAGGTAAATATCACTTTTTATAGAACTCTGGTTTCATTCAATCAACATGTAACTCAGTTGGAGAGTTAATACAAGTAATGAAATAACTAGAGGCTAAAAAACACAGTAATCATCTACAATGAATTTATCCGATGTGGAAGAAGACCTATGTCAACATATAAATTCATTATATTACTGTAGAACCAGTTTAATTTAGGGTTTAGGGGGTAAAATCCTGTGTTATGCAATTTGGTCTCTGAAGGTTGCATGTACTGTCGCGGTCCTACCGCGGTTACGCCAAGATCGCGGCCAGAGTGACCTTCAAAATCAGAGGCAGTGTTCTGCCGCGGTCCTACCGCGGTTACGCCCGGACCGCGGCCATTTAATACGTGATTTCAGAGAAAAACGTGTTTTGACAGAATTAATCCAAAAAATTCTGTATATTAATCAAAAATTACAGAATATCATACAAAACATTCACGTTTTTAACATAGAATAATTATCCGAAACATGTATCAATAAATAACACGTTTTAATATTACTCTATGCATGCTGTATAACATTATCTAGTTAGATGTAAGACGGCGTCTGATACCAATTGTTAGAACATGCGCAGCGGAAGCAAGTATTCTTACCAGACATCAATTACATGTAAACTAGACAACGCAATAATAACGATATTAAGAACACTAACCTCTTGAAGTAGTTTCACAAATCTTCCAAGCAGCAAGAATCCAGGGCTGCAGTCTTCTGCTATTTGCCTAGTAAAGCCTTGGACAACTTTGCTTTTGGGTGGGCAAGAACAATACAACTCTAGGGTAGATAATTAGGTGAAACCTGTCTCCCTTTTATAGACTCGAAATTAAGCCCTAAAAAAGAAGCCCAAAATCGTGTAGGATTCTACAAGTAGAATCCTACTCTAACTCAAAAGGGTAACTTTTCTCCCAAGCTACTTTTACCCAAGTCTGTCCAGGTTTTACTAGGTATAGCAGGGACCACAGAAATAATAAGAGGCTACTAATTATAGTACTAATTCGAAATTGGCATGAATTAGATCTTACTATAATTAATTGCAATTTATTCCACTAAAAAACTGCAATTGAACTCCTCAATATGAATTTCGAAAATTCATCAACACTTATTTTAACTCCCCATGTTAAGATTTCATATACCAGTTAATTAAATTAAATCACTGAAAATTTAATTCAATTAACTAATTAAATCCTTTATAATTCCGCTTAAATCATCTCATGTGACGGATACAAAATCCACCGGCCGAGTTTTCACATGAAAACTTATAAGCTTATATAAAGGGGTATCATCAAACCCAAAACCAAGTCATGGATTCTATAAACTAATTATTATTTCACAAATGTTATTTGTTATTGTCCAATTTATTAGGTATATACTAACTCTAAATAGAGTCGTACCTTTTGATAAATGAAAACAATAAACAAATTACATTGATCATAACAATTATATCAAGATTAGGAGTATAAGCTCATTTAATGAATTAGAGAAAATGTTTTATATGTATTCAGTACAAAAACACCTTTTCTCTACTTGGTCCGTTCAATATACGCTGAGTATACTAGCACAAGAAGTTGGAGTAAACCTACTCCCATAATCAAGACAAATTATACAATAATCTTGTGCTACAATCATCAAGATATTTTGTCCGATAATATCTTCGATTGTGAACATAGTTTATTAATTATGAGAACTAACAATTTAATCTTCTGTGCATGAGCTAAGACTGCATACACTAAATTGTCCACTACATAACCAAAAGGACACACATGTTACAAATGCTCTATTTAAAATAGTGCTTTATTGAATGGAATAAATTAAATAAACAATTGTTTCATAAAGAACAAAATATAATACTATGTCTAAACCGCATGGTTAATAGTATATCCCAACTGAAGAAGAGGTGATCTGTTTTTGCATTTTTGTGATATTTTGCCCAATCGAGGTGTGTTGCTACGCTGATAACTTAGTAACATGTAACAGCCGCAGATATTGATGAAGAGCAATTTTATTTGTACTTATAGTTGTTTTTAACAGGTTGTAGGCACGCTTTCTTGTTGACCTCTGTAATGGATTTAATAAATAGTACTATGCACTATGTTCTTGTTACGTTTCAGTTTTATAGCCTATAGATATGTACTGTTTTGGATACGAGTATACTACACATAAAAAGGAATTCTACGAGGGGAAAAAGGAGAAAAGAGATCAAGTCGAGTATGTATTCAGTATTGATCAGCCGTAGTCCGATTGAATCTACTTCTCCTCCTGATCATTTTCTTCACGCCCCTTTTTGAAGAATTAACTTAAATAGCCGGCCATTCAGGCACTTAAATTTAAATAACCACTGAATGTATAGTTCACGCATAATATGTGTATATCATGTATAATCATTACTGACTAGAAAAAGTAAATAATGAATTAGACCAACTATCTATCTATTTATATCTATATCTATACTATATTAAAAGCACGAAGGCCCTTAGCGAAATGTTGTTTGTCTTTTTTACCCTTCAAAAGTATAGTTCACACTGAACAACATAGTCATTTGATTTTTTACATTTAGAAATAGTCATTTAATTATTTTCTTAATATTTAGGACTTTAAATTCAACTAGATTTTGCGTATTAAATATTTTCTTATTTGAACCATGTAATGTATCATATTTTTAAAAGAAATATTATAACAAATTGAACGGTGTTATAAATAGAATCCTATTTATGGTGAATGTCCATATTTAGAGAGATTGTAGGGTTTATTACTTGGTGGCTAAGTCACCATCTCCCAATAAATAGAGGGTTCTATTCCATTGTAATTCATCCCAAAAATTCAATAAGAATTCCCTCTCTCTCTTTCTCTGCAATATTGCTCTTGTTCTTTTATTGTTTTATAACACGTTATCAGCACGAGACTCTACCGTCTCAAGAAGCTCTTTGAGAAGATTAAGGTAATTTTTCTCCTCTTTTTAATTATGACTGACATTATGAAAAGAAAGTTCGTTGCCTTGAAATTTCGGGCAAGAACTATATGACATGGGTGTTGGTTGCTGAATCCATTTAGATGCAATGGGTCTTGGAGACGCCATTAAAGACAGAAATAAAGCATCCACCCAAGACTGTGCTAAGGCCTTGATTTTCTTGCGCCATCACCTTGATGAAGGGTTGAAAATTGAATATCTCACAATCAAAGATCCACTTATTTTGTGGAATGGCTTAAAAGAAAGATATGACAACTTAAAGTTGGTCACTCTTCCACAAGCACGATATGATTGGGCTCATCTGAGGCTCCAAGACTTTAGTCTGTTTCTGAATATAATTCTGCGATGTTCAGAATTACTTCTAAATTGAAACTCTGTGGAGATACTATCACTGATTATGATATGCTTGAAAAAATGTTCACAGCGTTTCATGCCTCCAATATGGTTACTGCAACAGCAGTACAGAGAGAAAAGTTTCAAGAAGTACTCTGAGCTGATTTCTCTTCTTCTTGTGGCTGAGCGAAACAATGACTTGCTCATGAGAAATCACGAAAATCGACCCACTGGGTCTACACCATTGCCTGAAGTGGATGAGGTGTATTCCCATTATGCTAAGCGTGGAAAAGGCCGTGACTCTATTCGTTAAGTCGTGGGTTACGTACTAGGGCATGGTCGTAGCCGTGGCCGTAGCCGTAGACAAGGAAGAAATTTTCCGGGTGTTAATCATCCCCCAAAGAGAAATAACCACCAAAAGTGGAAAGGGAAAGATGAGAAGCCAAAAGCAAATGGTTCAGAAACTGAATGCTATCGTTGCGGTGGAAAAGGGCATTGGGCAAATATTTGTCGTGTACCAAGACATTTGGTTGAGCTTTATCAAGCATCTCTAAAGAATAAAGGCCCTGAAGCCAATTTTGTCTCTGACAATGATTTTGACATCACCCACTTGGATGTGGCAGACTTCTTTGAGCGCCCTGATGGAAAAATAGACCACTTGATCGGTGATGGATCCGTGGTTAAAGATGATTGAGTAGTTTAATTTTTATTTTTCGATTATTCGTTGTAGTTAGTGAATAAACATCATGTAATTATAGTTCTTTACATGAGTAGTAGTCATTAGTATCAGTTAGTATTATTTGATTTATGAAATAATGTTAGTTCGTTTTGATTAAATATAG
>NW_017681368.1:6720-11412 GCF_001879085.1 Nicotiana attenuata
TAGTGGGTCGTTTTAGATATTTTTATGGTCTTAATAGATGCATCTTCTAGATGGTCCCATGTGTGCCTATTGTCATCTCGCAACCTCGCGTTTGCAAAATTAATGGCACAAATAATTCGATTACGGCACAATTTCCCGATAATCCAATTAAGTCTATTAGACTTGATAATGCTGCTGAGTTTTCATCCCAAGCATTTAATGATTATTGCTTATCAATTGGGATAAAAGTGGAACATCCTGTAGCTCATGTTCACACTCAAAATGATCTTGCAGAGTCTTTAATTAAACGTCTGCAATTGATAGCAAGACCGTTACTCATGAAAACGAGGCTGCCCACTTCTGTTTGGGGTCACGCCATTTTGCATGCAGCAATGCTAGTTCGTCTCAGACCGACAAATTATCATAAATATTCCCCGTTGCAATTAGTTTTGGGTCATGAACCTAATATATCCCATTTAAGAATTTTTGGATGCGCAGTATATGTGCCTGTAGCACCGCCATATCGCACCAAAATGGGTCCGCAAAGAAGGTTAGGAATATATGTTGGGTTTGAATCGCCCTCCATAATTCGCTACCTCGAAACATTGACGGGGGATTTGTTTACTGCACGATTTGCAGACTGTCGATTCGATGAGACACGTTTCCCAAAATTAGGGGGAGAAGTTGGTGAAACCAAACAGGAAATTTTGTGGAAAAATCCATCATTATCTCATCTTGATCCACGTGCCTCTATTTGTGAAAAAGAGGTGCAAAAGATTATTCATTTGCAGAAAATAGCAAATCAAATGCCAGATGCATTTACGGATTTGAAAAGGATAACAAAATCGCATATCCCTGCAGAGAATGTTCCAATCCGTATTGATGTCCCTATTGGACAATCTTCTAGTGTCATAGCTAATGAGTCGAAAGCACGCCTAAAACGTGGCAGACCATTGGGTTCCAATGATCGAAATCCTAGAAAAAGGAAAACAAATGATCAAAATGACACTACGAAAGAATCTCATGAAGAAATCCACGATTTAATAAATTCTGAGATTCATGAGGAATCCACTGAGCCCGAGACTCAAGAAAATAAGGAACTATCAATAAATCCAATCGATATTAAGACATATTTGAATCGAGTGGATACTAGTGGTGGATTATGTCTTTGAATATAATGTTGCATCTAGCATTATGCAAGAAAGTGAGGATCTTGAACCTCAATCTGTTGGAGAATATCGACAAAGACTTGATTGGCCAAAATGGCAAGAAGCAATCCAATCAGAGTTGAATTCACTTGCAAAACGTGAAGTTTTTGGGCCTGTAGTCCAAACACCTAATGGTGTTGTGACGACCCGACCCGTCGTATCAGGTATTACTGCCCCGTTTTCCTCATTTATTGCTTCTTCATGTTTCATTACCGATATGTGGTGAGTTAGAGTTGATTCGGATTGGTTTTGATAAGAAATGAGACACTTAGTCTCTTTTAAGAAGGCTTAAGTTGGAAAAGTCAATCGGACATTGACTTATGAGTTAGAGGGCTCGGATGTGATTTCCGGTGATTCGGTTAGCTTCGGGAGATGATTTGTGAGTTGGGAGCGTGATCGGAATTTATTTTGGAGGTCCGGTGTAGAATTAGGCTTGAATTGGCGAAGTTAGTATTTTGGCGAATTCTGATTAATAGGCGAGATTTTGATGTAGGGGTCGGAATGGAATTCCGAGAGTTGCAGTAGCTCCGTTATGTCATTTGGGATGTGCGTGCAAAGTTTCAGATCATTCGGACGAGGTTTCGTAGACTTTTTGATCGAAAGTGCATTTCGGAAGTTTTTGAAGAACTTAGGCTTGAATCCGATGTGATTTTATGGTTTTAGCGTTGTTTGATGTGTTTTGATGATTGGAACAAGTTTGAATGATGTTATGGGATATGTCCGTGCTTTTGGTTGAGGTCCCGGGGGCCTCGGGTGAGTTTCGGGGTGGTTTCGGACCATTTCTAGGCCATTTTTAACTGCTGGTTTTTGGCTACAGCAGTGTTCTATGCGATTGCGGGGAATTGGTCGCGATCGCGGTGAGTAAAATGTGAGAAGCGTGCCAATCAATCGAGATCGCGTGAAGCCTTTCGCGATCGCGGAGAAGAAATATTCTGTTGCGTTGATCCCACTTCGGAAGCTTATATCTCACAATCTATAAGGAATTTGGAGATGATCCAAAATTGAAAATTGTAGCCCTTTGTGTCTAGTTTTCAGAAATGTAAATTATTTGGAATTTAAAGTTGTGTACAAAAAGTTATGGTAGTTACACTATAGGCTGCCCGGGAAGGTCTCTAATACATAGGGATGACTTTAGAAGCTTATATCTTGCAATGTATAATGAGTCAGGAAATGAGCAACATATGAAATTATAGCCCTATGTGTCTAGTTTTTATAACATCAGACCATTTGTAATTTGGAGTTGTGTGCAAAAAGTTATGACCACTATATTGGAGGCTGTCCGGAAGAGCTGGGAACTGTTCATCGCGATTGCGAAGCATTGTCTGCGATCGCGAAGAGTAAATTTTGGGCTGGAAAAAAATTGTCCTCCGTGATCGCGAAGCATTTTCCGCGATCGCGAAGAGTAAATACCTGGGCAGAATATTTTAAAACACGTCAGTCGCGATTTTGGGGTCATTTTACACCCATAATTGCTCGTTTTTGGAGATTCTTGAAGGAGATTAACGAGGGATTCAAGGGGGAACGTTTGGAGGTAAGTTTCTTGGACTCAAAACTCGTTTTTATTGTGAAATCCATCTAGGAAATCATTGAATTTTTGCTAAAATTGAGGAATAGGGCTTGGAATTTTCAAATTTTTAAATTGGGATTTGAAGGGTCAATTGTGGATGGATTTTGATGTTCTTAGTATGTATGAACTCGTGAGGAGATAAGGAATCCGGTGATGTGAATTTTGTAATTTTTCGAGAAGTGGGCCCGGGGCTCGGGCTTTGCCAACTTCGTGATTTTCGATGTTTTTCGAGTCTTTTCGATTGGGTTATGTTTCTTTAGCCTATTGTAATGTATTCGTTGTGATTTTAATCAGATTCGGCGTGTGAAGAGGTTGATTCGAAAGGCAAAGGCATAGCGAGCTAGACTTGTGGTCGGCTTGAGGTGAGTAATAGATGTAGATGATGACCTGAGGGTTTGAAACCCCGGCATATCACATTGTGACGCTATATTGAGGCGAGACACGTACTCTATGACGAGTGCGGGGTCGATTGTGACTGGGGATTGTGACCTAGTCCGTTCCGATTGATGTTCGTACTGTGTACTTGACTAGAAAACTGTTTGGTAATCATCCTACTTGGATTTTATGAATATGTTTGGGGCTTTGTGCCTATCATTTGCATCCTTCAGGGATCCATATCACTGCTTCCATGATGCTTAGCATATTTCATGATATCAGTCCTGAGTTAGACACTGCCTCGAAATGTTTAGTAAATAAATAAAAGTTTAAACACTTAACTCTATAATTCCTAATAATTGAAACTAAAAATGAACAATTTGACTGTGCCCGAGTGGCTTGCATGCATATATATATCTGGACTGAGTGTGGATCGGGCTGCACGCCGCAGCGAATGCTACGATGATATTGCGCTTGGGCTGTAGGAGCCCCTCCGGAGTCTGAACCCCCACAGTGAGCGCGGGTACCCAAATGGATCGGGCTGTGCGCCGCAGCGGTCATGTGCATTGCATTGCATTCATGCATTTATACCTATATGTCTTACTTGTCCTGGTATTGTTGTTGTTCCACCGTTTAATGTGCTGAATCGCTAATTATAGTTTTATATTGTAATATATTTCTTACTTTCAGCCATTATATATGTTTATTACTCACTGAGTTGGAAGTACTCACTTTACTCCCTGCACCATGTGTGCAGATTCAGGTGCTCCGGAGACTTAGTGGAGCTGTTTGCTGTTTTCGTGAAGTTTATTTTCAGGAGTTGTTGAGGTAGCTGCCTGACGTCCGCAGGACCCGACTTCTCCCCTTTTATTTCATTTATCTTTTCGTATTCTAGACTTCTTTATTACTATGGATATATATATTACTCTGTTACATCTAGAGGCTCTAGACTCGTGACTCCAGATCTATTGGGGATTGTTTGGGATTTTCGTTATTATTTTTCGTACTATTCTATTTAGTTTCGGATTGGAACCTTGACATTTGATATTTTAATTGTATTATTTGCTATCGGAATTTCGTATTTGGGTTGAGAGTATTTAATTGGTCGGGCTTGCCTAGCATTAGTGTTGGGCGCCATCACGACCGGGATTGGAGTCGTGACAAGTTGGTATCAGAGCCTAGGTTACTAGGCCTCGCGAGTCATGAGCCGGTTTAGTAGAGTCTCGCGGAACGGTACGGGGACGCCTGTACTTCTCCTCGAGAGGCTGCAGAACCTTTAGGAAAACTCCATATTCTTGAAATTCTTGTCGTGCGGCTTTGTGATTCGAGAACTAGATCTCTGTATTCTATTCTCTCGCAGATGGCGAGAACTCGTGCTACCGGATGCGATGGTCGACCACCAGTACCACCCACTAGAGGCCGTGGACGCGGTCGTGGTCGTGGTCGAGGTAGGGCAGCAGAGACAGCACCTGCTGACCCACCAGCTGCCACAGTTCAGGACAAGACTCCAGTTGTCGATGTCCCAGCAGCACCTGTGCAGGCACCAGCAATGCCTACTGCTAT
>NW_017681369.1:0-1106 GCF_001879085.1 Nicotiana attenuata
TATATATATATATATATATACACACACACTCTCTGCTCTCTTGGCTGAAGAGAAGAAAAAAATAAACTCAATACGAAGTCTCGATAAGGGAAAATGATGTAACTTATGAGACTAGGACAATGTAGATAAATTCAGGAATATTAACTTCCCTTTGTGTCTCGTTATCAAGCACATGTTGTTACGGGATCATGCCAAAATGAAGGAAAGGTTTAGCATTAACATACCTTAACTCCGTTGAGTCCTTAATACCTTCCAAGAAATTCTTCAAACAACTCAACTCAATCTACCACAGCATAAGGAGATTCAAAATCAGTGTTGAGTAAAGGCTAAGTCCGCAACTTAAACTAGTAGATCGGTTACGTAAATTTGGGCAGCATCTACCCTGTAACAAGGCCCTCCTCCAATACCATATAACAACAACAACAAGAACACAACAATAACAACATGTATGCATCATTTTCCAACCTTATCTCCATCACAATATACCACAAAACAACCCACACACCCTAATCACTTCATACATAAAACGACAACCAAAGTAGTGTCAAACAACCTAAAAAATGTAATGACGAATGACCATCCCACCATTCCGTCATTATATGGTGTTTCTACACAACTTTTATCCTCTAAAACTCCATAAAACATCAGCACAAGAGTCCAACACGAGTGGACTACAAAACAGTCCACTAAAAGTGAAATAAATCGAACTCACGGCTTTCGATCACCGTCCCGTGAGTTCTAACTATTAGGAAACAAATTTATCAACCTTACTTGATATTTAAAAGCATAATACAGAAAGTAGGTGTTTTATTAACTATGAAGTACCTTCTAAAACTCAAACTACAATGAGAAAGAGAGGCGATATAGCGATACTTACGTCGTAGGGATCGTTCTAATATTATCGCTTATTGATTTCGTACCCGGGATGTTAATCTTCTTGGAAACCATTGTAGAGAGATTAAGGGTAAGTTTATGGGGGTTCTCTAGTCGTGTTCTATGAAAAAAAATAAAGAGAAAGACGATTTAGTGTATATATATATATATATATATATATATATATATATATATATATATATATATATATATATATATATATATATATATAT
>NW_017681369.1:3433-9250 GCF_001879085.1 Nicotiana attenuata
AGTTGGTATCAGAGCTCTAGGTTCATAGGAGTCATGAATCACAAGCCGGTTTATTAGAGTCTCGCGGATCGATACGGAGACGTCTGTACTTATCTACGAGAGGCTATGTAATTGTTAGGAAAATTCCACTTCATTTGATTTCCTTGTCGTGCGAGATTTTTGAGATCAAAATTAAAAACCTCTGTCTTCTATTCTCTCACAGATGGTAAGGATATGTGCCGCCGAAAATGATCAGACACCCGCGCCCCCTGCTAGAGCCGCTAGAGGTCGAGGCCGGGGTAGAGGCAGAGGATGCGCACGTGGTGCAGCCAGAGCACCCGCGCGAGCTTGCACAGAAGAGCCACCAGCAGCTCCAGCCGGAGCCCAGGCGCTTGATATGCCTACTGCTACTAATACTACTCCAGCTCTCCAGGAGACCCTTGCACAGTTCATGAGCATGTACACTACTCTAGCTCAGGCAGGGTTGCTTCCCCTTGTTGCAGCCACATCACAGGCCGTGGGAGGAGCACAGACTCCCGCCGCCCGCACTCTTGAGCAGCGATTGCATGTTGATCAGGTCCTAGAGATTATACCGGCACCGCCTGTAGCCCCAATTCAGCTCGAGGATAGGGCAGTAGTTTCAGAGGAGGAGCAGAGGAAGCTTGAGAGGTTCAAGAAGTACCAGCCTCCTACATTCAGTGGTCTAGCATCGGAGGATGCTCAGGGATTTCTGGAGGAGTGCCACCGTATCCTCCGCACTATGGGTATATCAGTATCGAGTGGGTTTTCTTTAACTGCTTTCTAGCTTCGAGGAGCAGCCTACCAGTGGTGGCGTACTTTTGAGTTGGACAGTCCAGTTGAGGCAGCTTCCCTAACATGGACTCAGTTTTCAGATATGTTCCTGAGAGAGTATGTCCCTCAGAGCCTTAGGGACGCATGGCATGCAGAGTTTGAGCTTTTGCACCAGGGTTCTATGATTGTTTCGGAGTATGCTGTCCGTTTCAGTGACTTGGCTAGGCATGCACCGGCCTTGGTTTTTACAGTTCGCGAGAGAGTTTGCCGGTTTATTGAGGGGCTTATTCCCAGCATCAGATCGAGCATGGCCCGGGAGTTGGAGATGGATATCTCTTATCAGCAGGTGGTGAGTATTGCTCGGAGGATAGAGGGCATGTATGCTCGCGATAGAGAGGAGAGAGAGGCCAAGAGGTCTCGAGAGCCGGGCCATTATTCTAGTGCCCGTGCCCGAGCTGCAGTTCGTCATGGTAGGGGTTATATGAGTCGCCCCGTTCATTCAGCTCTTCCAGCAGCCAGTGGTATTCCAGCTCCTCCTAGACCTCAGGAGCCTTATTATGCACCTCCGGTATCTAGTGCGCCTCCTGCACATGGTGCTTTCGGTGGTCAGTCCAGCAGACCTGGCCCGAGCCAGTCACAGCCGCCACGTCCTCCTAGAGCTTGTTTTGAGTTTGGCGACACACACCATATGGTGAGGGATTTCCCTAGACTTAGGAGGGGTGCACCTCCGTAGACTTCCCAGCCACAGCGTGCCTCGCATAGTTCCCAGGCTATGATTACAGCACCAGTTGCTACCCCACCTGCCCAGTCAGCTGGAGGTTGAGGTCGGGGAGGTAGAGGTCGCCCTAGAGGGGGAGGCCAGGCCAAATATTATGCACTTCCTACCCGTACTGAGGTTGTTACCTCCAATTCAGTCTTCACAGGTATTGTTCCGATTTGTCATAGAGTGCATCCATTCTATTCGATCCAGGCTCCACTTATTCTTATGTGTCCTCTTATTTTCCCCCGCATTGGGAGTATCTCGGGATTCTTTGAGTTCCCCAGTTTATGTTTCTACTCCTGTGGGAGATTCTCTGGTTGTGGACCGCGTTTATCGGTCGTGTTTGATTGCTCTTAGTGGTTTTGAGACCAGAGCCGATTTGTTATTGCTTAACATGGTAGATTTTGATGTTATCTTAGGCATGGACTGGTTGTCGCCCCATTATGCTATTCTTGATTGCCATGCCAAAGCTGTGATGCTGGCTATGCCAGGTGTACCGCGAGTAGAGTAGAGGGGTACCTTAGATCACACTTCCAGTAGAGTTATTTCATTTCTTAAGGCTCGGCGAATGATTGAGAAGGGGTGTGACGCGTATCTAGCTTATGTGAGAGATGTCAGTATTGATACCCCTATAGTTGATTCTGCCCCAGTAGTACGTGATTTCTCTGATGTGTGTCCAGCTGATCTTCCGGGCATGCCACCCGATAGAGATATTGATTTTGGCATTGATCTGTTGCCGGGCACTCAGCCCATTTCTATTCATCCTTACCAAATAGCTCCTCTTGAGTGAAGGAGTTGAGGGAGCAGTTAGAGGAATTACTTGATAAGGGTTTTATTTTGCCTAGTTTATCACTTTGGGGTTCTCCTGTCTTGTTTGTGAAGAAGAAGGATGGTTCTATGCGTATGTGCATTGATTACCGCCAGTTGAACAAAGTTACAGTGAAGAACTGGTATCCTTTGCCTCGTACTAATGACCTGTTTGATCAGTTACAAGGTGCTCGTGTGTTTTCTATGATTGACTTGCATTCAGGTTATCATCAGTTGAAGATTCGAGACCGGATATCCCGAAGACTATTTTCCGGACTCGGTATGGTCATTACGAGCTCCTTGTTATGTTCATTTGGGCTAACCAATGCCCCAGCTGCATTTATGCACTTGATGCACAGTGTATTCCGGCCATATCTTGACCCGTTCGTCATTGTCTTTATTGATGACATTCTGGTATACTCCGGGAGTCGGGAAGATCATGAGCAGCACCTGAGGACAGTGCTTCAGACCTTGAAGGAAAAGAAGTTATATGAGAAGTTCTCAAAATGTGAGTTCTGGTTGGATTCTGTGGTATTCTTGGGTCATGTAGTATCGAGTGAGGGGATCAATGTGGATCCCAAGAAGGTGGAAGCAGTGCAGAGCTGGCCCAGACCATCCTCAGCTACAAAGATCCATAGTTTTCTTGGCTTGGCGGGTTATTACGTCGATTTATTGAGGGATTTTCGTCTATTGCAGCACCTATGACCAGGCTGACCCAGAAGGGTGCTCCGTTCAGGTGGACGGAGCAGTGTGAGGAGAGCTTTCAGAGGCTCAAGACATCTTTGACTACAGCCCCAATATTGATATTGCCTACAGGTTCGGGGTCTTATACTCTCTATTGTGATGCCTCGAGGATTGGCCTTGGAGCGGTATTGATGCAGGACGGTAGGGTGATTGCCTACGCGTCTAGACAGTTGAATATGCATGAGAAGAATTATCCTGTCCATGATCTCGAGTTAGCTGCTATTATCCATGCCTTGAAGATCTGGCGTCATTATTTGTATGGTGTTCCTTGTGAGATCAATACTGATCACCGGAGTTTGCAGCATCTGTTCAAGCAGAAGGACCTTAATTTGCGATAAAGGAGGTGATTAGAGCTGCTGAAGGACTATGACATCACTATCTTGTATCACCCGGGCAAGGCCAATGTGGTGGCCGATGCTTTGAGTCACCGGGTAGAGAGTTTGGGGAGTTTGGCTTATCTACCAGCAGTAGAGAGGCCCATGGCGATGGATGTTCAGGCCTTAGCCAGCTAGTTCGTGAGATTGGATATCTCGGAGCCCAGTCATGTCCTAGCTTGTGTGGTTTCTTGGTCTTCCGTGTATGATCGTATCCGGGAGCGTCAGTATGATGATCCTCATTTGCTGTCCTCAAGGACAAGGTTCTGCATGGAGACGCCAGAGATGTGACCATTGGTGATGATGGGGTATTGAGGATGCAGGGTCGGATATGTGTGCCCAATGTTGATGGGCTTCGGGAGTTGATTCTAGAGGAGGCCCACAGTTCGCGGTATTCCATCCATCCGGGTGCCGCGAAGATGTACCAAGATTTGAGGCAGCACTATGGTGGAGGAGGATGAAGAAGGATATAGTTGGGTTTGTAGCTTGGTGCCTCAACTGTCAGCAAATAAAGTATGAGCACCAGAGACCAGGTGGCTTGCTTCAGTAGATAGAGATTCCGGAGTGCAAGTGGGAGCGGATTACCGTGGACTTCGTAGTTGGACTCCCACAGACTTTGAGGAAGTTCGATGCAATTTGGGTGATTATGTATTGGCTGACCAAGTCTGCACACTTCATTCCTATGTGTACTACCTATTCTTCAGAGCAGTTAGCTGAGATTTATATCCGGGAGATTGTTCGTGTGCACGGTATTCCAGTTTCCATCATTTCAGATAGAGGTACTCAGTTCACATCATGGTTTTGGAGGGTCGTACAGAATGAGTTGGGTACTCGGGTGGAGTTGAGCACAGCATTTTACCCCCAAACGGGCGGACAGTCCGAGCGCACTATTTAGATTCTTGAGGATATGCTCCGTGCGTGTGTCATGGAGTTTGGAGGTTCTTGGGATCAGTTCTTGCCACTAGCGGAGTTTGCCTACGACAACAGTTACCAGTCCAGCATCCAGATGGCACCATATGAGGCTCTGTATGGTAGGCAGTTTAGATCCCCGGTAGGTTGGTTTGAGCCGGGCAAGGCTAGACACAGACTTGGTTCAAGACGCTTTGGAGAAGGTTAAGGTGATTCAGGATAGACTACGCACAGCCCAGTCCAAACAGAAGAGTTATTCGGACCGGAAGGTTCGCGATGTTTCATTTATGGTTGGAGAGTGGGTCTTGCTTCGGGTTTCGCCTATGAAGGGCATTATGAGATTTGGGAAGAAGGGGAAATTGAGTCCGAGGCTTATTGGTCCCTTTGAGGTATTGCGACGTGTTGGGGAGGTTGCTTATGAGCTTGCCTTACCTCCTAGCTTGGTAGGAGTTCATCCAGTATTTCATGTTTCGATGCTCCGGAGGTATCACGGTGATCCTTCGCACGTGTTGGATTTCAGTTCAGTCCAGCTGGACAAGGATCTATCTTATGTTGAGGAGCCAGTGGCTAAATTGGACAGGCAGGTTCAAAAGCTGAGGTCAAAGAGAATTGCATCAGTAAAGGTTCAATGGCGGGGTCAGCCGTCGAGGAGGCAACTGAGGAGACCGAGCAGGATATACGCAGCCGTTACCCTCATCTTTTCATCACTTCAGGTATGTCTCTATGCTCGTTCGAGGGCGAACGAATGTTTTAAGAGGGGGAGAATTTAACGACCTGACTGGTCGCTTTGAGAATTAACGCCCCAATCCCCTATTAACTACTTTCCCCATGTTTATTTCTGCTATTGTGATTTGCCGGGAAAATTCGTGTTGGGTTTCGGAATGTTTTGGGACACTTAGTCCCTAATTGAGAGCTTAAGCTTTAGAATTCGGACCGTAGCCGGAACAGTGTAAATACGGCCTCGGAATGGAATTCTGTCAGTTTTGTTAGCTCCGTTAGGTGATTTCGGGCTTAGGGGCATGTTCGGATTGTGTTTTGGAGGTCCATAGCTTATTTAGGCTTGAAATGCCGAAAGTTGAATTTTTGAAGTTTCCGGATCGATAGTGAAATTTGATATCGGGGTCGGAATCCGATTCCGAAAGTTGCAATAGTTCCGTAGTGTTGAATGTGATTTGTGTGCAAAATTTGGGGTCAATCGGACTTGGTTTGGTCGGTTTTATCAACGGTTGTAGATTTCTTTAGATTTCAAGTTCATTAGGCTTGGTTTGGAGGGTGAATCGTGATTTTAGCGTTGTTTGATGTGATTTGAGGATCGGAATAAGTTCGTATGATGCTTTAGGATTGGTTGGCATATTTGGCTGAGGTCCCGGGGGCCTCGAGTGAGTTTCAGATGCTTAACAGAAGTTGATTTGGACTTAGGCAATTGCTGAAGTTGCTGAACCTGTTGGTTTC
>NW_017681369.1:10163-11410 GCF_001879085.1 Nicotiana attenuata
GAGTGGGTACATGTGCTAATTGTTAAAATAGCCGTTTTCATTAGTAAATATCTGTGTTTTTCCTTAATTGAGAAATACTAGTATTTGAAACCTCCTGTTTAGCTTAGGAAAGCATGCTTACGTGACTTAACTGTCTTAACTATTTTAACTGTCTTACTTGAATTCTGTGTAGCATGTTTAGGGTTGAATTATGTGTTTTCTTGATACGAGCTTGTATAGAACTGTAAATTTCCTTGTGGATACTATTGTGTATTTACTTTGGGACTACGGAACGGATTTTCGGGAGATCCCCTTGCATGTTTACTTTGGGACTACGGGACGATATCCCGGGAGATCCCCCTATACTGGATATTTATTTTGGGACTACGGATCGATGTTCCGGGAGATCACCTGCACATTTACGATTTGGACTACGGGAAGGTATCCCGGGAGATCCCCTGCACATTTACGTTTGGGACTACGGGACGTTATCCCGGGAGATCCCCTGTTGCTTTCTCTGTGTACTTAGTTATTTTTTTTCGTGATTTCATCTTTATTGACTGTTAGTATTTCAATTTTACTGTAAATTTCTTACTGGTCTACCTTGTTATATATATATATAACCAGTAGGGCCCTGACCTTTCCTCGTCACTACTCGATCGAGGTTAGGCTTGGCACTTACTAGGTACCGTCGTGGTGTACTCACGCCCTTTCCTGCACATGTTTTTCGTGTGCAGATCCAGGTTCTTCTGCTCAACCATACTATCCGTGAGGCGATGCGATCCAGAGACTTCGAGGTATATCTGTGGCGTCCGCAGACCTAGAAGTCCCTCTCTATTCCCCCTTTTATTATAGACTTCTTGTATTTACTTTTGCTTAGACTTCTGGAGTTAGAACACTATGTATTTCTTTATCTTGTGATTCATGATATTCCGGGTTTTGGGAGTGCTATGTTCAGTTTGAGAGAGTGTTATTGTATATGCCGAGCGGCATTTTAAACACTTTATTCACATTTACCTGTTAGTTGGCTAGTTTTTGTATATTTAATTCATTTTTCGCAATTTGTTAGGCTTACCTAGTCGTAAAGACTAGGTGCCGTCATGACAGTTCATGGAGGGAGAACTTGGGTCCTGACATGCTTATTATAGTCCATCAATTGGTATCAGAGCCCACTCACATATTATTAGATAACTAAGTTTTTCATGAAACAAGAATATCGTGTTTATGTACGTTTTTGAATTACATGTATATGTGATTTTCTGAAAAAC
>NW_017681370.1:0-3568 GCF_001879085.1 Nicotiana attenuata
GTATATGGGCTGGCCTGAAAAAAGCAGGGTTATAGTTGGGGGCATTTGCATCTATAATCGCTTTTTGTGCCACATTTTAACCTGTGTCCGCTTTGCAAAAAAAATTGCAAGCGTACCCGCTTTTTCACATAACTTCAGCACACGGGGCTAAAGTAGCAAAGGCAATTACACAAAACTTCAGCATTTTAGTAGCCGGGCCTGAAGTTCAGTCTCTAGAGCTGAAGTTTTTTTTTTTTAACTCGCGAACTTCAGCTCTAGAGCTGAAGTTTGCCAGTTATAAAATAAAACTTCAGCTAGAGCTGAAGTTTCCTAGTTATAAAATAAAACTTCAGCTCTAGAGCTGAAGTTTTTGTTTAGTAACCCGGAAACTTCAGCTCTAGTTATAAAATAAAAGTTTAGTAACCCGGAAACTTCAGCTATAGATAGCTGAAGTTTCTCAATTATAAAGGAAAGCTGAAGTTTTTTATAAAATGGGTACGGATCAAATAAAAAGACAAAGCGACTACAGGTTAAGAGGGGCGCCCAAATAGGGCGCAATTTTTACTAAAAATCCCAATACTTTATGATCCCACCGGCCCCTAGAGAACTAGCCGTACAAACCACAAAAAAGTAAACGCAACTATTTCTTTCCAATCATCCAAGTAATAAAACTTCCACAAATGAGGAATTTAAAGCAGCATATATAGAAAATACCCATGCAAGCTAATGGACTAAATAGTAGGCAATAGTTTACTACAAACGCTAACATAGCCAAGGATGACTTCCCACTTTCACTAGCAATCCTGTCACCAACAGAGGCCAAAGATAGACTTGCCATGTGAATTTTTCTTTCCCAGTTCCCTAGCGGCGGACTGAGAGGTAGGATCGGACATCACCACAAGTACCACCTCCAGCACGCTCTGTGGCTCCACCAATATGTCACGCGAAGGCAGAGTAGTTCAACGGTTGCTGCTGGTCCATATCATCACAGTTTGAGCCGTTGGAGATACCAGAACAAGTGGGTGTAGAGTAGCTCTGGGATTCCATTATCTGTCTATTCAGCTGCAATGCATCAGATACTGGGGTACCCTGGACGTTGGTCACATCGGGGGATCCAGACTCCACCAGGTCCTCTAGCCCTATTCAGTGCATGATGATGGCGAGACTCATGGAGATATGGCTAAAAGTATTTTGTGAATAAGTAACTTGGTTGAACCAGGGGAACTAACACACATGCTGAAACATTAGGGACCCTTACCTTGCGCCCTTTTGAGAGTTTATTCTGAGCCTCCAGCTTTGCACGATACTCTCTCCGCCTGACAGTAGCCTGGTACTGTTTTGCATTGACAAATATTGGCTCATCTTGCTGATAGTCAAGAGGAAGTGGCACTCGAGCAGATATGGGGCCTAACATTTGTGGATAAACCTGAAGCAAACTGATAGATAATTAGTATCTCACAACGCGTATGAAGAACAAACACTCGCTTAAAAAAGGACTTGATCTCAGATTTTGCAAATCATGGGCTAAAAGAAATCCACTTAGGTATATCTATATAAGTACATTTAATACTGAGACCTGGGATCAAACTTAGTCCCCTAAGCACAGATGACATTTGATATGTAAAATAGCATCAATTCTTTGAGTGCTTGTACCTACTTAGAAGTTCATAAGGATCTTGAAATTTGAAAAGCAAATGCCACATGAAAGTTACAGTCAGTCAGACTTACAGCCACAGTTTATTTTCCCATAATCAATAATCAAGGAGAACAGAGAAAAAATTTCCACTAGAGGTTTAAATCGTTCAATGCCTATGGACTATGGTCAGTGTCTATATGCACAAAAACCAGGTCAAAAAGAAGTTATTCTTAGATGGAAATCTTAATTTGCAAGTAAAACACTTACAATGAAATTACTTAGAACATTAAATGAGCAATTGCCTACTAACGAAATATTAATTGCTTATAGAGCCATCTGTACTTAAACTGGCATTGGCTCAAACAAACAATCTTCCAGGGGTTAAAAAATTTAAAATTAAGAAAAAAAGCAGTTTGATAAAGAACGAACACTGCTAGAACGAAAAAGACTCACCTTTTCTTTTAACTAAAAACTAGAAATAAATAATACTGCACGTCATCAGTACAAGTAGTATAGTTGAACATGAATGTACTTACCGTAGAGCATTATATTGTCCACAAGCAGCAAGACAGTAAGGAAGGATCAGAGTACCCAAAAGGTGCATAAGCCTAGAAATGACATTGTGAGATGTCATCACTTGATCAGAAATTACAGCATATGAAAGGAATTACGAACAACTCACAATTTGTTTGTGGTTTCCCTGGTAAGTGCAATCATGCTCGTGACTCGACAGCGTTGATTCACTTTGAGCTTCATCAGGCTTTTCAATACTTTTAGAATAGCCTGAACATGATCAAAACAGATCAACCTTAGTATGAAGTATCTAAAAGTCCAAAGCGAAGTAGTAAAAGCAGAGGCAAGAACAAATTTGAGTCTAAAAAATATCGATACTCATGAAGAGCTTGTAAACCAAATATTCCCTTCATCCTATTTTATAAGGAGTTTGAAAGGGTTTAAGATGTTAATTTAGATTAAGTATTATATAGTGGCAAAGAAAGAAACTATTACTAAAATATACTAGTAAAGTTAGTTTGATAGATAAAACATCACATCAAAGTTGTAAAAGTGAGTAGTTGAATGCTTGTGAAATTCTTTTGATTAGTAAATGCATGTGAATTCTTGAAAGTTGTAAAAGTCGCTTTAGATAATATTATTAGACGAACGGTTGAATGACAGCCATATAAATAAGGACAGAGTAAGTAGGAAATATAACCTGATCAGTTCTAAGATAGCATGGGATTACATTGACTAGATTGAATGTACTACATACATGCATAACTAAGATGTTGAAGGGAGAAGGTTAGTGACAAATTATTTCATTTCACAACTCTCTTGTTTCTTAGGTTCTTCAAATTTCTAGTTAATCCTTCATGACTAGGTGGCTACAATGGTCTAGCACCTGAAGCTTTAAGTTAAAGTCTTTTTTCCAAGACCAACACAAGCAAAAACAAGTCCAGAATATGAGTTCCATAGTTCCAATCTTCTTCAACAACTATTAATCCAAACACAGCTCACCCATATATATCATGGGTTCCAATGAAGTCCACAACCAAAAGACATAACATATTAATAATAAAGCTACATCCATGTTAAATGGATATATCATCTCCTGTCACGACCCAAACCCCGGTCGTGATGGCGCCCAACACATTGTTAAGCAAGCCCGACCATTCAACAACAAATCTCAACTTATGATAATTCAGGAATTCGAACACAGATACTAAATTACTAAACCATCTTATCAAACTACTATGAGCACGGAGTAGTATACTGAAAACCAACAAAAATACTAGAGCATAACCCAAAACAGGATCCGGTGTCACGATTACGAGCCTCTAATACAGAGTGTCATCCTATAACAAGACTTTCTAAGAAACAGAATAATGAAAGATAGGGGATAGGAGGGAAGGGATCAAGGCAGCGAACGCCATGCAGCTACCTCGATGCTCCCGG
>NW_017681370.1:4859-6263 GCF_001879085.1 Nicotiana attenuata
TCTTCTTCTTCTTCTTCTTCTTCTTCTTCTTCTTCTTCGAGTTTCAATCAGAAATTCAGCCAAAAACAAGTCTAATCTTCACCAAAACACCCTCAAAATTGAGATATAAACTCCAATTTATATTCTCAATTGTCTGCAACAACATCCAATCCAAACAAATAATGGTTTCCGAAACCCAAATTCGAATTCAAAAACTTCAAAGCTTTTTAATGGCGGCTTTCAATGGTGGAATTGCTGCTCTCTTTTTCTTTGCTTTACATTACTGAAATTAGGGATTGAGAGATAGAGAGAGACGTAGAGAGAATTTCCAATTCTTTGCAACAACACCCAATTCAAACAAATAATGTTTATTGAAAACCCAAATTCGAATTCAAAGCTTTTTAATGGTTGTCAATGGTGGAATTGTTGCTCTCTTTTCCTTTGCTCTACTTTACTGGATGGGATTGAGAGATAGGGAGACGTAGAGAGAGAAAGAGTGCAAGAGAGAGAGAGAGAGAGAGGGGAGAGAATGAGGATGGAAAATAATTAATTCCTAGTATAAAGGGATACAAATTTAATTCCTAAAGTATATATAATTGGTAAATTTGTATATAGGAAGTAACTAAATTGAAACTTGAGTAGGGAAGATAATAAAGTTTCCAATAGTGTATAGGTATGTAAAAATCCGAGGCATTTGCATCTATACCTGTTTTTTGTGCCACATTTTAACTTGTGCCCGCTTTGCAAAAAAAATTGCAAGCGTACCCGCTTTTTCACATAACTTCAGCCCACGGGGCTGAAGTTTTTCTTTTGTACTGGAAAACTTCAGCTGAAGTTTTTGTCTTTGTAACAAAAAACTTAAGCAGTTTTCCAGCTTAAGTTTTCCAGTTATAAAATAAAAACTTAAGCAGTTTCCAGCTGAAGTTCTTATTTTATAACTGGAAAACTTTAGCTCTAGAGCTGAAGTTTTCCAGTTATAAAACAAAAACTTCAGCTCTTTCCAGTTATAAAATTAAAACTTCAACTCTAGTTTTCCAGTTATAAAATAAAAACTTCAAGTTTTTGTGTTGTAACTGGAAAACTTCAGCTCTAGAGCTGAAGTTTTTATGTTGTAAAATAAAAACTTCAGCTCTAAAGCTGAAGTTTGCCAGTTATAAAAGCTGAAGTTTCCTAGTTATAAAATAAAAACTTCAGCTCTAGAGCTGAAGTTTTTGTTTAGCAACCCGGAAACTTCAGCTCTAGTTATAAAATAAAAACTTCAGCTCTAGAGCTGAAGTTTTTATTTAGTAACCCGGAAACTTCAGCTATAGAGCTGAAGTTTTTCAGTTATAAAGGGAAGCTGAAGTTTTTTAAAAAGTGGGTACGGATGCAAACAAAAAGACAAAGCGGCTACAGGTTAAAGAGGGGCGCCCAAATAGGGCGCCC
>NW_017681370.1:10632-11410 GCF_001879085.1 Nicotiana attenuata
TCCTGCGGTCCATTTCCGACAGAAGCGGAAATACCAGAATGACAGAAATCTCAGACCTGAAGCAACTTCCAAAAACTCACGTTTACCACTCGAATTCACCCCGAGGCCCTCGGGACCTCAACCAAAAGCACCAACACATCCTAACACCTCATTCAAACTTGTTCAAATCCTCAAAACACATCTAACAACGCTAAAACCATTAAATCACATCGGATTCAAGCCTAAGTTTCTTAAAAACTTCCGAATTACGCATTCGATCAAAAACCCGACCAAAACACCTCCGAATGACCTGAAATTTTGCACACACATCCAAAATCACCTAACGGAACTACTGCAACTCTCGGAATTCTGTTCCGACCCTCGGATCAAAATCTCACCTATCAACCGGAATTCGCCAAAATACTAACTTCGCCAATTCAAGCCTAATTCTGTACCGGACCTCCAAAATCAATTCCGATCGCACTCCTAAGTCACAAATCATCCCCCGAAGCTAACTGAATCACCGGAAATCACATCCGAGCCCTCTAACTCATTAGTCAACGTCCGGTTGACTTTTCCAACTTAAGCCTTCTTGAAAGAGACTAAGTGTCTCATTGGCTACCGAAACCAATCCGAATCAATTATAACACACCAAATACTGATAGTGAAACATGAAGAAGCATAATGTGGGGGAAACGGGGCAGTACTCACGTGACGACGGGCCGGGTCGTCACATCCTCCCTAACTAAAACAAACGCTCGTCCTCGAGCGGGTCAAGAAACATACCTGGAGTCTCAAA
>NW_017681371.1:0-11409 GCF_001879085.1 Nicotiana attenuata
AGAGCAATAAATCAACACGGGTCTCAAGACCCTCAAACACTACCACACAGGAACGATGAACTCAGTCGACCACTATAGAATCACCCACCGGTGTAGATACATATACAGGAGCACCCAAGGCATCACTAGGCATAACCAAGTACGGTCCAAAATAGATGACACATACGAATACGTAGACCCAGGGTCGAATAGCACTGAAGCATCCCTATCACAGACCAGAATAGTACCTGTAATAACTACATCTGAAGACTCAGCCTTTGGCCTGGCTGAAGAGCATCACACCGGGGCTGGGCCCCACCTCCCTGACCCATATCCCTAGGACGATTGGCTGCTGGCTGGCCTCTACCTCTGGCAGTCCGAGCTCCACCTCTATGATCTCTACCTCCACCTCTATGACCTCTACCCCCACTTCTAGCTGGCTGGGCGGCCTGTGGATCACCTGATGCCTGTATCATAGGACGAGGACCCTGCTGCTGAGAACTGTTCGAAGCTCGAGGGCAAAATCTGACAATGTGACTCGGGTCACCACAAGCGTAACAAGCCCTCGGCTGCTGAGGCTGCTGACCCTGTCGACCTGAATGCCCACCCCGAAAACTCTGAAGTGGTGGGGCACTGATGGGTGCTGATGGTGAACTGTGAGGCTGCTGGTCAGAATAATGCGGCTGAGAACCACGACCACCTGAAGTACCATAAGAAACCTGAAGAGCTGACTGAAAGGGCCTCGGAGGATGGCCTCTACCATAAGAATCTCTACCTCCAGACGAGGTACCACTGAACCTACCTGTATGCAAGAGCCATCTCAACTCTACGGGCTGCATTGGCCGCCTCCTGAAACGAAATCTCACTCCCGGCCCCCATAGCCATCTGGAGACGGATCGGCTGAATCAAACCATCAATAAACCTCCGCACCCTCTCTCTCTCTCGGTGGGGAGTATAAAAATAGCATGGCGAGCTAGATCAATGAACCGGGTCTCATACTGTGTGACCGTCATAGAGCCCTGCTGAAGGCGCTCAAATTGCCTGCGAAGAGCATCTCGCTAAGCGACGGGGAGAAACTTCTCCAAGAACAACTCTGCAAACTGGTCCCAAGTCAGAGATGGCGACCCTGCTGGTCTGGCTAAACAATAGTCCCTCCACCAAGTCTTGGCGGATCCAGATAGACGAAAGGTGGCGAAGTCGACCCCATTGGTCTCCACAATACCCATAGTCCGAAGAACCTCATGGCAGCTATATAAGAAATCCTGGGGTCCTCTGAAGAAGCACTGCTGAATATGGTGGTGAAGAGCTTGGTGGACCAATCCAGCCTCCACAAAGCATCTGCGGACATAGCCGCTCTATCGCCGGTCTGAGTCACAATACCCGGCTGGACTGCCACATCTGGCTTAACCACTGGAACCTGAGCCTGGGGAGCTACCTGCTCCGGAGTACGTGTAGTAGGAGTCTGAACTCCTCCTCCAGCCTAGGAAGTGGCTGGTGCTACTGGAAGCAAACCCGCTCGAGTGACACTCTCCATAAGGCCTACCAATCTGACCAAAGCGTCCTGAAGAACTGGGTGGCTATAAACCCCTCTGGGACCTGAGCTGGGCCCACCGGAGCTACTGGAGCTGGAACCTCCTCGTCAAAATCAATCTGAGGCTCCGCCTCTGGGGCTGCTGCTCGGGGCTGAGCTCTGCCCCTGCCTCGGCCTCTAGCACGGCCTCGACCTCGCCCTCTGCCCCTCGTAGGAGCTGCAGCTGGGGCTCGGACTGCTGCGCGGTAGAAGAGGAAGCACGTGTTCTCTCCATCTGCGAACGAACAGAGTAGAGAGACAATCAGTATTTGAGAAACAGAATCGCACGACAAGAAAGAACAAAAGTGAAATTTTCCTAACTCTGTAGCTTCTGGGGGTTAAATACAGACGTCTTCGTACCGATCCCTAAGACTCTACCGAGTTTGTCCGTGAGTTGTGAGACCTATGTAACCTAGTGCTCTGATACCAACTTGTCACGACCCGGATTTCCCACCCTCGGGAGTCGTGATGACGCCTACTATTAGGAGCTAGGCAAGCCAATTATTAATTACCTCTTTTAGCAAGCATCAACAATATAAATAAAACCAAGCGTTTAATAATATAAGCGGAAGTCTCAAATGTAAATAACTGAAAGAAATGCGGAAATTCCAACATAAAACTCTACCCAAGATTGGTGTCACCATACTCACGAACTTCTAAGATTTACTAAATACAATAGACTAAAAGAAGTCATAATCTGTTTGTTTCGGTACAAGGGATAACAAACTAAAATAGAGATAGAGGAGACTCCGGGCCTGCGGACGTCAGCAAGGCTACCTCGGTGTCTCTGGACTGAAGGTCTACTCCCAATCTACTGCTGTTGTCCAAAAGCTGCTCCGGCACCGTGATCTGTGCAAACAGATGCACAGAGTGCAGCATCAGCACAACCGACCCCATGTGCTGGTAAGTGCCTGGCCTAACCACGGCGAAGTAGTGACGAGGCTAGACCGGACTACCAAACAAACCTGTGCAGTTCAATATATATGTATGCAATACAAAGGTATACAGAAATCAACCAGTCAAGAGGGAGGGGAGCATACTGTAGGGGCTGTAACAGTTCAGGTATAAAATCAATAAATAAGGAATGAAACAGTACAACTACAATATCAACGAGAGTAGAAAATCAACAGTTGCACGGCACCATCCTTCGTGTTTTTACTCTCGTTCTCACCAAAACAATCATATAAAGTGCACGGCATCACCCTTCGTGCTTTACCTCACAAAATGATGGCACGGAATGATCCTTCGTGCATAACACTCACATCATGGCACGAGATGTCCCTTCGTGCATTAGTAATCATATCATGGCACGGAATGTTCCTTCGTGCATTAGTATTAATGTCATGGCACGGAATGTTCCTTCGTGCATTAGTTTTCATATCACAATCGTGCACGACATCAACCTTCGTGCTTTATCACTCGTCCTCACCCAAACAACAATCACAAACAATGGGGCGAGGGAATAGACAAACAGAATAGGAATCCCGGCAAGGGAACAATAACAATAATTTCAATATCCCGGCAAGGGAGAAAAGTCTACCAAACAGCAAAACATCCCGGCAAGGGAATAACCAATAACTCATTAGCTTTCTTTCATTTCTTACTTCACATCTCACTTTATCACTTGAGCCAATGCTCCCAAGATTTTACAATTCATAATTTCCTTCTCATACTCTTTCATCGCATAGGAATCATCAACTAAGCATGGAAAAGCACAACAAGATAAGAATAAACACAACATAAGGACTCACGATCATGATAGACACCAGTGTATAGATACTCGTCACCATGCCCATACACCGTACTCGACAATTAGCGAGTAGCAAACAAGACTCAACTCCTATTCCCTCAAGCTAAGGTTAAACCAAACACTTACCTCAACTTCCACAGCTAAATCAATCCACAACGACCGCCTTCCCTCTCGAATTCGGCTCCAACTCAATCAAATCTATGAAATAACAACATTACAACATTAATATAAGCTAAACAAATCAAACCCAATGCCTAAATATAATTTTCTAAGCTTTCTTCCCAAAATTCCAAAAATCGACCCCGGGCCCGCTTGGTCAAAACCCGAGGTTCGAACCAATTTCATATCACCCATTCCCCCACGAGCCCAAATATACAATTTGTTTTCAAATTCGACCCCAAAACGAGGTCTAAATCAAGAAAAATTGAAAAGCCCTAACTCTACCCACTTTCCCCCAATTTCAACCCTAGATTACATGATTTAAGCCTTGGAGTTTGATTAATAATGATGGAAAATGAAGAAAACAAGTTGGAATTTACTAACCCAAGTGGTCTTGAAGAAAGGAGGCTTCAATGGACGTCTAAGTGCTCGGAGAAGAAAGGAGTTCGTGTATTTTTGAAGGAATCCCGTAGCTACTGTTTCTGAAAATTAACATTTAACTGGGCAAAATTTGCCCTTCGCGTTCGCGGGAAGGGGGTCGCATTCGCGAAGGGTTGACCTAAATGAACATCGCGTTCGTGATTGGGGAGGACGCGAACGCGAAGAGAAAAAGGCTGGGGTTCAGGATTTTGTTCTATGCGAACGCGTGAAGGCCCACGCGAACGCGATGAAGAAGGCTCATGGCCACGCGTTCGCGAACCTGTGACTGCGAACGCGAAGAGGAAATTACTGGGGTCTCAAATTTGGCTCACGCAAACGCGAGATGCTGTACGCGAACGCGATGAAGGAAATTCTGATGCTTCGCGAATGCGGGAGAGAGAATGCGATCGCGAAGAAGGAAATGACTGGGCACCTGTTGCAGACTTTTCTGCAACTTTTCTAAGTTCTAGAACCTCCCGGAACACCACCGAAACACTCCCGAGCCCTCGGGGCTCCTAACCAAATATACACACAACCTCAAAAATATCCTACGGACTTATCCGTGCGATCAAATCGCCAAAATAACATCATATACATCAAATTAAGCCTCAAAACTCATGTTTTTCTTTGAAATTTTCATAAAGCATCAAATTTTTCGTTTTAAGTCCGAAACACGTCAAACGACGTCCAACTTCAACCAAATTTTACAGAAAGCGCTTAAACCATATATAAGACTTGTACTGGGCTTCGGAACCAAAATACGAGCCCGATACCACAGTCTTCTAATCAAATTTCGTTTCTAATTTCCTTAATAATTTCAGAAAATAATTTCACAGAAAAATTCATTACTCGAGCTCTAGACCTCGGAATTCGACTCCGGCATATGCCCGAGTCCCATATTTTTCTACGGATCCTCCGGGACCGTCAAATCACGGGTCCGGGTTCGTTTACCCAAAATATTGACCGAAGTCAAATATATTCATATTAATATCAAAATTAAGCGTTTTTCACACAGAATTCATATTTAAGCTTTCTGGCTACGCGCTCGGACTGCGCACGCGAATCGAGGGAACCTTAAATGAGGTTTTCAAGGCCTCGAAAGCACGGTATGAATGAGAAAACAGGTGATGACCCTTTGGGTCGTCACAGAAGATTTAAAGATTGAAGATGAATAAATGAAGATGTGAAGAACAGTTTGTGAAGATTTGAGGGAATGATGAACAAGTAAAACATTCGAGAGTAACCCAAGAAGATTCGAAATCGGAAAGTAAAAAAGTGAAAAAAAGAAAATCGAAGCTTTTATAGGAGTGAAATAATTAATGCGTGACATTTCGCATTCGATGCCCACCGAGGATGGTCAAACGACGGCTGACACGTGTCTGAAGTCAGAACGACGCAACTGATGGGACATTTTGTAGACTCATCGACCCGCTTGTAGTGTACAAAGGAAGGAACTGGGGTCAGTTAATCACCTCTCATCATTTTTATAAGCCTGTTCTCTGAAAAGCAAGGGGACTATCTATGTGCGGGTAAAATCGGGGATAAAGTTACCCCCTATTTTTTAGTAAAGAAACGAGAGGACAACGCGACCCGATATTGCCTCGGGCAAAGCCGAGGGCTTCCACATATCAGAAGCCCGGGAGGACGAATGGTGCGCCAAAGCCGGACACGACCAATGATTGAGCTTAAACAAAGTAAAGAACCGAGGCTAAGGGAAAGACGGTTAGACAGGACAAATAAGGGGTCGAAATATCCGTCCTTAACCGGATATTACGGCGCAAATCTCGCCCGATATCAACTGCGTATCAATGTTTACTGGAAGAAAAAGATTTTTACCTTACTTAGACTTGTACTACGATTGAAACTCCCTACTATATAAAGAGAAATTTTTTTATTTTATTTTGAGGACCACTGTTGGCGCGCATAAACAAAGCAATAAAGTTAATTTTTTTTCTCTAGCTATTGTTCAAGTGTTCTTCAGCTACTTGTTTATTGAGTTGCAATCGAGCCCGTTCCGATGGCGGGATCGGAACCAAGTTCCAGTATCTATCATAAAGCTAGACTTAATCATCCATCGCATTTGGTTTGATCATTTTGTTTTCCTTTAATTCTACTATTTACTGTTCTTAGATCATTTGTATTAAATTAAATCGCATATCCTTTAAACCGCGTATAAATTCAATTATTACACATTTTAAGGGTAAACAATACTCTTGTAATTAATTTATCTATTGGACAGGTCATACTACTATAGGTTATCAATCTGGGCATGTTACAAAAAAATTTATAATTAGTTAATCCTATGTGATTGAGTAGTTTAAATTTGTTAATATTCTCAGTAAGTTAAACTCTAGATGATATTTTCTCGAGTTTGTCGTACTAGCGTGGATGCGGACTGGATGAGTAGGTAAAAAAGAAAATAAAAGATAGATGGTTGAATTGCATTAAAGTAGAGTAGACTTGGTGTTGAAGTTAATTAAGTCAATTATGGCGTTTGGATTTTAGCGTATATAGATGTAAGAGAGTAAAGATGAATACGGTGTTGATTGGATGGAATAGACAACGCATGCAAGTACGTGTCAGTATTCATGCACAAGTTCTCCCAAGTGTCCACTTAAATCCATTTTTATCTATCTGGAACCCACCTATAACCCCCTCGACAATATCGATCGTTCTCGTCTTTCTCTGATCTCTTCATCTTTATCTTTTCTTCTCAAGTAAACAAGAATTAAGTAGACGGATAGTGGTCCAAATAAGAAGAAATTAAGGTGAAGTTGTTTAGTTAGATAATGCAGCCACCGCGCAGATATGGCTTTGGGAGGGTGGATGAGGCCACGCACCCTGATTCCATGCGAGCCACCTTGTCCGAGTTCCTCTCTACCTTCATCTTCGTCTTTGCAGGGGAAGGCTCTGCTCTTGCTCTTGGTAAATACTAAATAACTACACCAATTCTGCATCTTTCAGTCCCACCTCGTTATATTTGAGTTTTGTGCACTAACAATTGTATATACTCCATTTGTTTCAATTCCGAGGTAGTTTAACTCGGTCGAAGTTTAAGAAAAAAGAATAAGACTTATGAAATAAGGTTTGTGGGGTTACGATACTTTTATGGTTATAAAAGCTTCTCGTTAAGAGTAAAATGGGTAAAATGGGTGAACTGAAAAGTTTAAAGTTAGAATTATTTTTAAATTTAAAAATGTGTTATTTATTTTGGAACACTACCTCATGTAGTATTTTTTACACAAAATTGACTTAATAAAAATGGCTTATAATAATAAATACTTTACTAACCATATATATATATATATATATATGGTTACCTTAATTATTAGAGAAAGAACATGCTAATTAGTCAAATTTTATTGATGTTGTAAATTTTTGTTCACATGTATATAACTTAAATCCGTTGTAACATTGATCTCCTAGTAAAATTGCATTTGAAATCATTTACTGCTCTGCTGGATCATGCATGCATGCAAAAAAGCTATAACTCTGAATGTGAGTGTTTATGCAGATAAGTTGTATCCCGACACAGCTTTAGGAGCATCAAGATTGACGGCCATCGCACTGGCACATGCACTGTCACTCTTTGCAGCAGTAGCGTCGAGCATGAACGTCTCGGGCGGACATATTAACCCGGCTGTCACTTTTGGTGCCCTCGTGGGTGGCAGGGTTAGCGTTCTTCGTGCCGTCTACTATTGGGTTGCTCAGCTTCTTGGTGCTGTTGTAGCCTCTGCCTTGTTGAGGCTTGCTACTGACGGCTTGGTAAGACAGATCTAGCCCCTTTACATGTATTTAATAAATATTATTTTTGGAAAATATTTTCCACTCTCCAACACAGGAGAATCAGTCATGTCTCCATAACTGAATATATGTTTGAATAATTAACCTAAATAGTCCGCTCACCTAACTGCTTAAATTAAAAATAGATATCGGGCATCTTAGTGTGCATTGAAGTGAGGGAGGAATCCTCTTATTTGCTTCTTGACCAGAAGCAGCTAGCTACTTTCTTCGGTCCACAAATAGCTACTTTCTTCGGTTCACAATAAGTGATCAATTTCTTTTTTTTTTTATTTTGGTCCAAAATAAGTGTCCATTTATATAATTAAGAAAAAATTCAATTTGTTTTTCCAAAATTACCCTTATGTATGTATCCCTAAAAAGTCATTTACTCCTCACATTCGAGAAGAGAAGTAAGTACTACTATAACTATGATTGAACATTTAATGAAGGTTAGTTTAGTCACACTAACTATTTTCGTCTAGAATTTATTATTTCCTTAATGGGTGTGCCAAGAGCAAATTGGTCACTAATTGTGGACCGGAGGAAGTAACTCATTATACAATTACTCTTCAACCCCAATTTGTGTCACTTTTCGTTTTATGTGAATTTTGACCAACATTTACAAAAATATTTTTCATCATATATATAGAATTGTAAGCAACTTATAATATATAGTTTTTGAATATAATATTGAGTTTATCTGATTCAATTTAGCTTCGCAAATTGACTCTAGAAGTATTATTTTTCTTCTTTGAGTTTACAAATACAAATTTCTTGTGGGTTCAGAGGCCAGTGGGATTTGGAGTAGCAGCAGGAGTAGGCAACTTGAACGCACTTGTGATGGAAATAGTAATGACATTTGGGCTGGTATACACAGTATATGCAACTGCCATTGATCCAAAGAGGGGAAGTTTGGGCATCATTGCACCCCTTGCTATTGCTTTCATAGTTGGGGCTAATATCTTTGTTGGTGGGCCTTTTGAAGGAGCATCAATGAATCCTGCAAGGGCATTTGGGCCTGCTCTTGTGGGCTGGAGGTGGAGGAACCATTGGATCTACTGGTTGGGCCCATTTATAGGTGCAGCAATTGCTGGACTTATATATGAGTTTGGGCTTATACAATCTGAAATAGCTCCAATCCACACTCACCATCAACCCTTGGCTCCAGAAGATTACTAAATAGCACATTCAAGATTTGTGCTAAGACTCCTAGACTCGTTTCGTGAAGTTTGTCTGTGTTTTAATGTTGTAGTAGCGTGGAGAGTTTGTTTAATAGTTACATTTTGTAAGCCTCTAAATAATGGAGTAGCAATAATTTATGTGTTGTCCTTAGTGTTCCTTTTTTTCGTCGTTTGTCTATATTGCTCAGACACCAGACTTATATATATGGGCTCTTACAAAATCTGAAAAAGCAAAGTCCTAGTCTTGGTTAAATACATGAATAAAATGAGTTTCCAAATGCTATGTAGGTATTGGGTTCATCTGAATTCAAGATTGAATATTTTTGACGATAACTATTCAGTTATGCATAAATTTTTATTAAAATTGTAGTAAATAGTAGATAAGAATATGTAATCTTAAAAACATAATGGATATTTGTGCATAAGTATTTATTAGAATTTTAATAATTAGTAGATATAAATCTGTAATTTTTAAAAATATAATGGATGGAACGATAAGAATTTCAATGTACAGAGATCACTTCTAGAAATTATAGTGATCACTTAAAATTTCCATCAAGATTCATGGTGCAAACTAAAGGACGGTTGTTCGATTGGTGCATGAAGAATGCAGATCTTTTTACTCGATTGACCCAGAAGAATGGGTTCTTCGTATGCAGTTGGTCCAGAAAAAAGATGCAATCAAGCAGGCAGAATTATGCGTTGCGTGTGTACCCCATATCAAAAAGTATAATATAAAAATTATGATAAAATTATGAAACTGTATATATCTAACGTGCAATTGTTAAATATCATTTTCAAGTATTTCTAACATTTGATGTTGAGTTAAAGAATATCATATTAGTGAATGATAATTTAGTATTTAAGAATGTGTTTTTATATTTTGGTACATAAATTTTGTAGAAGATATATTTTACTAAAAGGTAATGGATATACTATTGGATACCTAGAGAATCAAACATAATTTTTCACAAAATTTTTTTATTTTATTTTTACTTTTACTAAAATAATTTAATTGTATTGAATTAATTGGTTTTAAATTATGATTGGCTATAAATTGTTTAACAAACAATAATAAAATCAAAGGTGTGTCCTTGAAATATTAGTCAATTTTAATGTTTTAAATACTAAGCAAGAGATTTATAATTTAAATTTCTTAATATTAGTTAATTTCACAAAATCTTACCAGTTCGGGTTCATGCCGGGCCATTCTACTACGGAAGCTATCCACCTTATCAGGAGGTTGGTGGAACTATACAGGGATAGGAAGAGGGATTTGCATTATGGCGTTTATTGACATAGAGAAGGCATATGACAAGGTTCCTAGGGACGTCCTTTGGAGGTGTCTGGAGGTGAAAGGTGTGCTGGTGGCTTACATAGGGCGATAAAGGATATGTATGATGGAGCTATGACTCGGGTAAGGACTGTGGGAGGTGACTCAGAGCCTTTTTCGGTGGTTATGGGATTACACCAAGGATCTGTGCTCAGCCCGTTCTTATTTGCTCTGGCGATGGACGCACTGACACACCATATCCAAGGAGAGGTGCCATGGTGTATGTTGTTCGCTGATGATATAGTTCTGATTGATGAGACGCGAGGCGGAGTTAATGGGAGACTGGAGGTATGGAGGCAGACTCTGGAGTCTAAAGGTTTCAAGTTGAGTAGGACTAAGACAGAATATGTGAAATGTAAGTTCAGCAACGTGACGGGGGAAGCGGATGTGGAAGTTAGGCTTGACTCACAGGTCATCCCCAAGAGAGAAAGTTTTAAGTACTTAGGGTCAATTATCCAGGGAGATGGGGAGATCGATGGGGATGTTATGCACCGTATAGGAGTGGGGTGGATGAAATGGAGGTTAGCGTCTGGAGTCCTGTGTGACAAGAATGTGCCACCGAAACTCAAAGGTAAGTTCTATAAAGCGGTGGTTAGACCGGCCATGCTGTATGGAGCTGAGTGTTGGCCAGTTAAGAATTTACATATCCAGAAGATGAAAGTAGCAGAAATGAGGATGTTGAGATGGTTGTGTGGGCACACTAGGCTGGATAAGATTCGGAATGAAGATATTCGGGAGAGGGTGGCTGTGGCTCCCGTGGACGATAAGATGCGGGAAGCGCGACTTAGATGGTTCGGACATGTGTGGAGGAGAAGCCTAGATGCACCGGTTAGGAGGTGTGAGCGGTTGACTTTGGCAGGTACGAGAAGAGGCAGAGGGCGGCCTAGGAAGTATTTGGGCGAGGTGATCAGGCAGGACATGGCGCGACTTCAGATTTCCGAGGACATGGCTCTTGATAGGAACATGTGGAGGTCGAGCATTAGGGTGGTAGGCTAGGGGGTAGTCGAGAGTTCTTCCCTCTTTGTACCGGATAGTCTGTTAGAGTTTCGTTAGGTTTGTTAGCGGTCTTTGTGGTATTCACATTGGTGTTTTGCATAGTTTTGTGTTATTGTCCTTTCACTTATTTGTTGTGGTTATTTTCTTTCTGGTATCTTTTATTGTTACATGTCTTTTCTCTTATTTCTTTTCTGATATTATTGCCTTTCCTGTTGAGTCGAGAGTCTCCTGGAAACAG
>NW_017681372.1:0-11408 GCF_001879085.1 Nicotiana attenuata
GAAAAACAAATCAGGTGATTTACATCTACTTGTCGTTGAACTCTTTTAGCGGTTGTTTCTACCATGTCATGGTGTGTAGATTTGGGAGCCACTAATCATGTTTGCATTTATTTGCAGGGGTTTCAGGTAACGCGGTGACTAAGTAGAGGAGAAATCAATGTTTATCAAGCACATGGTTTGGTAGCCCCAACTTTAGCAATAGGGAACATTAGTATTTCGTTTGGTAGTGGTAGAGTTATAGCTTTAAAAGACACATTATGTGTACCTTCCGTTAGAAGGAATTTAATTTCGGTTTCTAGCGCTATGAGAGATGGTTATGACATTAATTTTCATGAATACTAATTTTGTTTGTGTCGATCACTCAGGTACTATGGCTTTAAATGCTAATGACCCTCTTGGCAATGTCATGGCGGGGGAGGAGGTAGAAGATATTGATCATGATGAGCTTCCCATACCTCAAGCTCCACGTAGAGGCCGTCAGGCCAATGATAACAATCCTATTCCAGACCCTCCTCCGCCACCGCCAAGAGTAGTCCCAAGAGTGCTACCAAATCAAGGATATGCGAGTGCCATCGTTCCTCCCCGAATCCGGGCGGGGAACTTTCAAATCACAAATGTCATGTTGACCTTGCTCGAGCAAAAAGGATATTTTACGGGCGCCTCCGATCAAATACATACAAGCACTTGAAGGGTTCGTAGATACATGCTGGGGCAGCAAACAAACAAATAGTGTCCGAGGATGCGTTGAGATTNTATTTATTAGAATGTGGAATTACATCTCAATTGTCTGCACCTGGAACTCCACAACAAAATGGTGTAGCTGAAAGAAGAAATAGGACTCTTATGGAATGGTTAGATCAATGATGAGTTATTTCGATTTGCCTTCGTCCTTTTGGGGACATGCCTTAGAAATAGCGAATTACGTTCTGAACTTAGTTCCTTCAAAGTCAGTACCTTTGACCCCTACAGAATTGTGGACTGGGCGCAAGCCTAGTCTGCGGCATATTCGAGTTTGGGGTTGTCCGGCACATGTGCTGAAAGGGAAAAAGGATAAATTGGAGGCTAGAACGGATGTATGCGTGTTTATAGGTTATCCAAAAGGGATGAAAGGTGGTTTATTCTATTGTCCTAAAGAGAAGAAGGTAATTGTTAGCACAAATGCCAAGTTTCTTGAAGAGGACTATTTGATGAACCATGTTCCTAGAAGTAAACTCGTTTTACAGGAACATAGCAGTGGAATGGAAACCCGGTCATCTGAAAAACAAAATGACCAGATGCAAACCCCAGAAGTCGATTTTGACATACCATTGCATTTTAGTAGTGGTAGAAATGTCAATAGACTTAATGTCCCGCAAGAACAAGTGTCCGAAGTCATACTACCACAAAGTAGTGGGAGTTATGTTGAGCAGACTGCACAACAGGAAGAAGTCGTTGATATCCCTGTGAATAACATGGAGACTTAGATTCCTGATGATGATGTGGTTCAACCACAAAATCAAAATGATGTAGTTGCAACTGATTTAATGCGTAGTCGTAGTGGAAGAGTGATGGGCTTAAGGTCTTTTAATCTATGTTTTGATGATCTAACAAACTTTCTGTATAGAACCAGATAAAGGACCTGAGGCATGCCTGGTACAATCATTCAAGTTAATCAACTTAAGATAATCTGGGCAGTGTGCCTTTAGATTCACAAGAACCAGATTAGGGACCTGATCCCTTGGTGTTCCCCTAACAGAAGCATAAGTCAACTATACAACTGGAACGCAACTACATAAAGTGACTATCCGCAACTGTACAAAGAGGAACACAACAGGGACCTGGTTCTTTAGGGTTCTCTGACAGAAGTATAAGTCAACTATACAGCTGGAAAGCAACTGCAGAAAGTGACTTCCTGCAACTGTACACGCAACAGTGCAGCAGACAGTGCAGCAGTCACTTCCCATTGGGAAGAGGCATGTACTAACCAAAAATTGACACCACCATTGTGAAGTGACATCACCATGGTGATGTCTTTTGTAGTATAACAACCTGGTGCAAGGCACAAGACAACACTTGTACATTCAGTGATATTCTCTCAAGCATTAAAGTGTTCATCTGGCATTGAAGTCACTGGCGTGTCAAGAACAAGAAGACAACTCCACTAAAGGATCTGTTCCACAAAGAGTCTATGTGTATCCGTAGTTGAGTTGTAATCTTGTTATTTGTTCTTCATTGTAACTCCTATCTTGCTTTCTTAGAAGCTATGTTTTAGGAAACCCAAAATCCGTAGACCTTCTGAGTTTATGTTGTGACTAGGTCTAGTCATAAGTTTAATGTCTTTGTTACTAGAAGAGGGACAAAGTGGCTTGTGGTGAGAGTATCACAAGTTAGTTGAAGTCTTTGTTACTAGAAGAGTGACAAAGTGGCTTGTGGTGAGAGTATCACAAGTTAGTTGAATTCCTTGTAACTAGAGAGTGACAAAGTGGCTTGTGGTGAGAGTACCACAAGTTAGTTGTGTTGAATTCTTTGTAATAGAGTCATTGAAAAGTGGCTTGTAATAGGTGTTTACAAGTTTGTGAAGTTGAAAGCCTACAAGTGTAGGTCTTGGTTTTTGTCCCCTTGTGTGGGAGTTTTCCACGTAAAAATCCCTTGTCTCTTTTACTTACTGCTTCATAAAGTATTCTCAGTAGAAACTCATAAAGAATCAGGTGCTCTATAGTTTGGTGGACTCATATAAGCTATCAATTGGTATCAGAGTAGGTTCTTTCTAAAAGGTTAACACCTAGAAAGGATCTCAATGGCTGCTCCAGCTAACTTTGAGGAAGGACAATCAACCTACAGACCCCCTAGATTCAATGGTCAGTATTACGGCTGGTGGAAGACTCGTAGCATGATTTTATAATGGCAGAAGACTAAGAGCTGTGGGACGTCGTTTGTGATGGTCTACATGTTCCTATGAAGAAGCTTGGAGAAACTGGACCAATGGTGCCGAAAAATAGAAAAGAGTATAGTGATATTGACAGAAAAGCTGTAGAAAAGAACTTTCGTGCCAAGAAAATCTTGGTATGTGGTATAGGACCTGATGAGTACAATAGAATCTCAGCATGTGATTCTGCCAAAGAAATATGGGAAGCTTTGCAAAGGGCACATGAAGGGACCACTCAGGTTAAACAGTCCAAGATTGACATGCTCACCACAGAGTATGAGCTCTTCAGGATGAAGGATGATGAGTCTATACAGGATATGCACACCAGATTCATATCCATCATAAATGAGCTTCATTCACTTGGAGATGTTATTCCCAGAAACAAGCTTGTAAGGAAAATCCTCAGTGTTCTACCCGGTTCTTGGGAAGACACATCTCACCAACCATATAAGACACATCTCGAACCTTCCGGTCCGCATAACTCTTCTGGCGTGACTGTGTTGTACGAAGCCTCTCCTGAATCAGCTTCACCTTCTCTAAGGCATCCTGAACCAAATCTGTCCCCAATAGTCTAGCCTCGCCGGGCTCGAACCAACCAACTGGAGATCTACACCGCCTCCCATACAACGCCTCATACGGAGCCATCTGAATGCTCGACTGATAACTGTTGCTGTAGGCAAACTCTGCAAGCGGCAAAAGCTCATCCCAAGAACCTCCAAAATCAATAACACAGGCACGCAACATGTCCTCCAATATCTGAATAGTACGCTCGGACTGCCCGTCCGTCTGAGGATGAAATGTTGTGCTCAACTCCACCTGTGTACCCAACTCTCGCTGAAAAGTCTTCCAGAACTGAGAAGTAAACTGAGTACCCCTATCTGAGATAATAGACACTGGAACACCATGCAACCGGACAATCTCCCGGATAAAGATCCCTGCTAGCCACTCCGAAGAATAGGTAGTGCATACCGGAATGAAGTGCGCGGACTTGGTCAGCCGATCCACAATCACCTAAATTGAATCGAACTTCTTCAAAGTCCGAGGAAGACCACTCACAAAATCCATAGTGACTCTCTCCCACTTCCACTCGGGAATAATCATCCGCTGAAGTACGCCACCCGGTCTCTGATGCTCATATTTCACCTGCTGACAGTTGAGACACCGAGCCACAAATCCTACAATGTCTTTCTTCATTCTTCTCTACCAATTGTGCTGCCTCAAGTCCTGATACATCTTCGCGGCACCCAGATGAATGGAATACCGCAAGCTATGGGCCTCCTATATCAACTCCCGAAGCCCATCCCCATTGGGCACGCAAATCCGGCCCTACATCCTCAACACGCCATCATCACCGATGGTCACATCTCTAGCATCATCATGCTGCACCCTGTCCTTGAGGACAAGCAAATGCGGATCATCATACTGGCACTTTCTGATGCGATCATATAAGGAAGACCGAGAAACCACACAAGCCAATACCCGACTAGGCTCCGAAATATCTAGTCTCACCAACCGATTGGCCAAGGCCTGAACATCAACTGTAAAGGGCCTCTCCCCAACTGGAATGTACGCGAAGCTCCCCATACTCACTGCCTTTTGGCTCAAGGCATCGGCCACTACATTGGCCTTTCCCGGATGATACAATATGGTGATGTCATAATTCTTAAGCAACTCCAACCATCTACGCTGCCTCAAATTAAGATCCTTTTGCTTGAACAAATGTTGAAGACTGCGATGATCAGTGAATACCTCACAAGATACGCCATACAAGTAGTGCCTCCAAATCTTCAAGGCATGAATTATGGCAGCCAACTCCAAATCATGAACAGGGTAGTTCTTCTAGTGGGGCTTCAGCTGACGAGAAGCATAAGCAATAACTCTACCCTCCTACATCAATACACATCCAATCCCAACTCTTGAAGCATCACAATATACAGTATAAGAACCTGAAGCTGATGGCAAGACCAATACTGGAGCTGTGGTCAAAGCTGTCTTGAGCTTCTGAAAGCTCTCCTCGCACTCGTCCGACCATACAAATGGAGCACCCTTCTGAGTCAACTTGGTCAAGGGCGATGCTATAGAGGAAAATCCTTGAACAAACCGACGATAATAACCTGCCAAACCAAGGAAGCTACGAATCTTAGTGGCTGAGGACGGTCTAGGCCAACTCTGAACCGCCTCTATCTTCTTCGGATCGACCTGAATGGCCTCGTTGCACACCACGTGTCCCAAGAAAGCCACTGAACTGAGCCAGAACTCACACTTGGAGAACTTTGCATAAAGCTTCTTCTCCCTCAATCTCTGCAATACAACTCGCAAATGTTGCGCGTGCTCCTCCTGACTATGCGAGTAGACCAGAATATCATCAATGAAAACAATAACGAACGAATCCAAATAAGGCCGAAATACATTGTTCATCAAATGCATGAACGCTGCCGGGGCATTGGTCAGCCCAAAAGACATAACAAAAAACTCACAGTGCCCATATCTAGTCCTGAAAGTAGTCTTAATAATATCTGAATCCCTGATCTTTTACTGGTGATAGCCCGAACAGAGATCAATCTTGGAGAACACCCTTGCTCCCTGAAGCTGGTCAAATAAATCATCAATGCGAGGCAGGGGATACTTGTTCTTTACTGTTACTTTGTTCAATTGCTTGTAGTCAATGCACATTCTCATGGTGCCATCCTTCTTCTTCACAAACAGAATCGGTGCACCCCACGATGACACACTAGGCCGAATGAACCCCTTATCTAGGAGTTCCTGAAGCTGATCCTTCAATTCTTTCAACTCCGCTGGTGCCATACGATATGGCAGAATGGAAATGGGCTGAGTGACCGGCACCAGGTCAATACCAAAATCAATATCCCTGTCCGGGGGCATGCCTGGCAGGTCTGCAGGAAATACATCGGGAAACTCCCTCACGACTGGAGCAGAATCAATGTTAGGAGTCTCAGCTCCAACATCCCTCACAAACGTCAAATATGAAAGGAAACCCTTCCCAACCATACGCTGGGCCTTTAAGAAAGAGATCACCCTACCTGGGACATAATCAGTCACACCACGCCACTCGATCCTCGGTACACCCGGTATAGCCAAAGTGACTGTCTTAGCATGACAGTCTAGAATAGCATGACACGGAGATAACTAGTCCATGCCCAAAATAACGTCAAAGTCCACCATGCTCAATAATAATAGATCGACTCGGGTCTCCAGACCCCCAATAGTCACCAAATATGACCGGTACACATGGTTTACAACAATAGTATCGCCCACCGCTGTAGATACATGAATAGGTAAAGCAAGACACCCTCGGGACGTACCCAAATGATGAGCAAAACATGAGGACACATAAGAATAGGTGGAACCGGGATCAAATAAGACTGAGGCATCTCTGTGGCAGACTCAAACAATACCTGTAATGACAACATCCGAAGCAATGGCATCTGTCCTGCTTGGAAGAGCATAAAAACGAGCCTGACCACCGCCGGATCGACCTCCACCCCTAGGGCGACCCCTGGCTGCCTGACCCTCACCCCTAGCTGGCTGGGCGGGTGCTTAAGAAACTGGACCAGAAGACGAGGGCTGACCCCTCTACTGAGATGATCTAGCAGCACGACGAGGACACTGCCTCCACATATGTCTAAACTCTCCGCACTCAAAACAACTCCCAGGTGCTGGAGAATGGGATTGAAGGGAACCCCTCGCACCGGAGTGACTAGCTGACGCACTCGGCCTAGAAGAACCCTGAACAGATGGGGCACAAGATGAACTCTGTGCTGGAAGAGCGCTAAGTGAAGGCTGACCCTGCTGAGAACCATGATACCACAACCTGAAGATGCCCCACGATACTCGGGACGGGCTGACTGAGCGGGCCTGAAAGAACGACCCCTATCATGCTGGAACTGGCCCCTCGAAGGAGCGCCACTGTAACTTCCAGAACCTCGAGGCCTCTTGGCCTCCCTCTCCTCTCGATCCTGACGACGAACCGCCTCAATCTCTCGAGCTATATCAACCACCTCCTCGAATGTAGCACCCAATACTCTCTCTCTAGTCATAAGAACATGGAGATGGTAGTTAAGGCCATCAACAAATCTCCTGATACGCTCACGATTAGTCGGAACCATCCAAACGGCATGACGAGCCAACTTTGAAAATCTCATCTCATACCGAGACATAGTCATATATCCCTGCCGTAGCCACTCAAACTGCCTGCGCACCTCCTCTCTGCGTGACTGCGGTACATACTTCTCCAAGAAGAGAGTGGAGAACTCCTGCCAAGTCAAAGGTGCTGCACCAGTCGGCCTACGCCTCTCGTACGCCTCCCACCAAGTGAAGGCAGCCCCAGTAAACTGAAAGGTGGTGAATGCCACACCACTAGACTCAAGAATCCCGGCTGTACGGAGCATCCGCTGAGACCTGTCAAGAAAACCCTGAGCATCCTCGCCCTCAGCACCACTAAATGTCGGAGGCTGGAGTCTACCAAACCTCTCAAGGCGACGCTGCTCATCCTCAGGCATAGCTGGAACCCTGAACTCCTGCACTGGTGCAACTGGCTGAGCTGGAGGTGCCTCTGGATTCTGTAATCCCTGCACTACCTGCTCAGGTGTGCGAGCAGCGGGGGTCTGATTGCCTCCCCCAGCTTGCGAAGTAGCTGTTGCTGTGGTGGCTGAAACTGCCTGAGCCAGGCTGGTGCAAACAGTCAAAATCTGAGCCAAGGCCTCCTGAAGACCCGGAATCACGATGGGCACAGCTGGTGCCTGAACTGGTGCTGCTGGAGCCTGGTCCTGAGCTGGGGCAACTGGTGGATCAACAGGCGCTGCCCCTACTGCCCTACCCCTGCCACGACCACGACCGCGTCCACGGCCTCTGGTGGCCTCAGTGAGTGGTAATGGTGGTCGTCGGCCACGTCCGGTAGCTCGTGTCCTCACCATCTGTGAGAGAATAGAATAAAGAGAAGTTTAGTACTCGGATCAACAAGTTCGCACGACAAGAATTTCAAGAATGTGAAGTTTTCCTAAAGGTTCTGCAGCCTCCCGAGGATAAGTACAGACGTCTCCGTACCGATCCACGAGACTCTACTAAACTAGCTCATGACTCGTGAGACCTAGTAACCTAGGCTCTGATACCAACTTGTCACTACCTAATTCCCGATCCCGGCCGTGATGGCGCCTCTCGTGAAGACAAGGCCAGCCAGAACAAACGCAAGCACCTCTTTTAAAACAATAATTAACATTAACAAATCTAAAACATGTTTAAGATAGCCATAAAAGCGGAAACAGCGATAATAACCAGGGGAAACCATCCCGACACAGCCCAACCGGGGTGTCACAAGTCATGAGCTAATACAGAGTTTGCTATAAGTCTACAAAGTATGAAATCCGATACAATAGTCCGAAGAAAACATAAATGATTGAGGATAGGGAGACAAGGGGCTGCGGACGTCAACAACTACCTCGTAACTCCAAATCGCTGCCTGGTTTGGAAGGAATCAGCGCTCAGGTGCGGACTCTGCTATGCCTGAATCTGCACACATGGTGCAGGGAGTAATGTGAGTACTCCGACCCAGTGAGTAATAACTATAAATAATGGCTGAAAGCATGAAAACACATAAATGCACAAGGCAATTCTATATCAGGCAGTAAATCACTTAAAGCAGTAAATCCATAAAGAATCAGTATCAATCACTCAGCATAGTATCAGCCCCTCGGGCTCACTGTCAGTCACTCAGCATAGTATAAGCCCCTCGGGCTCACTCTCAGATCATATGGGTACCCGCGCTCACTGTGGGTGTGCAAACTCCGGAGGGGCCCCTTACGGCCCAAGCGCTATATCAAGCCACCTCGTGGCATCATCACTCGACACTCGGCCTCACATCACTCGGCCTCCCATCACTCAAGCCACCTCGTTGCATATAAAGCATCTTATGTCACTCAGCATATCCTCACGTATGGCCCTCGGCCTCACTAAGTCCAGAAATCATCACAAGCCCCTCGGGCATCAGTAATGTAGTAGTGCTCAGCCCAAACAACAGTGGAAATATCTTTTAAATCTCAAAAATTCAATTTAAGCGGCTGAGTTTGTAAAACAGTGTAATAAATAGGACTGAGTTCTAGTAATATATCAATATAGTGAGGAAACAGTGATAAAAGTCCACAAAGGATTCAAGTAGTCAGCATGAAGCCCAAAATATGGCAATAAGCCCAAATCATGTTGATAACAAACACATTTCAGTCAATTACGCAGTAAAAACATAAATAGGGACGGACCAAGTCACAAATCCCCAATAGTAAACAATCCCGCGCTCGTCATTAAGCGCGTGTTTCACCTCAATATAGCACTACGTTGTGCAAATCTGGGATTTCAAACCCTCAGGACATCATTTACTATCATTACTCACGTCAAGACAGCCAATTCTCTAGCTCGCTATGCCCTTGCCTCTCAAGTCAGCCTCCTCACGCGTCGAATCTAACCAAAACCACAACGAATACGTCACAATAGGCTAAGGGAACATAACCCAATCGAAGAGAATCGAAAAATATCAAAAATCACGAAATTTGCAAAACCCGAGCCCCGGGCCCACTTCTCAAAACTCAGAAACTTTTACATCAACGAGTTCCTTATCTCGCCACGAGTCCATACATATCAAGAACTCCCAATTCCGACCTCAAATGACCCATCAAAACCCAATTTAAAATATCAAAACTCAAGCCCTAGTTCTTCCCCCTTTTGATAAATTTTCATGAATTTCTAGGTTGATTCTACAACTAAATCATGTTTTTAGACCATAGGACTCACCTCCAGTCAATCCCAGTCGAAACCCTCTTCAATTCCGGTCCAAAAGCTCTCAAGGATGCTCAACAATGGTGGAAAAATAACTTAGCTCGCGGAACAAAAATGAATTTAAACCCTTCTGTCCAGTCATTACCGCATCTGCGATCAAAATACCGCATCTACGGCTTCCGCTTCTGCGGAGTTTCACTTAAATGCCAGACTCCGCTTCTGCGGACAACTATCCGCTTCTGCGGAAATCCCCTATTGTCCAAAATCCGCTTCTGCGATGACAATACCGCATCTGCGGCACCGCAGATGCGTCTCCCCGCCCGCATCTGCGAAAACCGACCTTCTAAGAAATCTCGCACCTGCGATCCCCCTTTTCGCATCTGCGGGACCGCATCTGCGGTCCCTTTTCCGCAGGTGCGGAAATACCAGAACCAGCAACTTCTGCAATAACACAAGTCCAAAACTCATCCCGATAGCCATCCGAAATCATCCCGAGGCCCCCAGGGACCTCAACCAAAAGTTCCAAACCATCCTAAAACATCATTCAAACTCGCTCCAATCATCAAAACACCTCAAACAACACCAAAACCATCAAATTACATCGGATTCAAGCCTAAGTTTTTCTAAAACTTCCGAAACTCGCATTTGATCAAAAACCTGGCCAGAACACCTCGGAATGACCTGAAATTTTGTACACACATCCTAAATCACCTAACGAAGCTACAACAACTCTCGGAATTCCATTCCGACCCTCGGATCAAAATCTCACCTATCAACCGGAATTCGCCAAAATACTAACTTCGCCAATTCAAGCCTAATTCCACACCGCACCTCCAAATTACTTCCGATCACACTCCTAAGTCACAAATCATCCCCCAAAGCTAACCGAATCACCGGAAATTACATCCGAACCCTCTAACTCGTAAGTGAACATCCGGTTGACTTTTCCAAACCAAACCTTACTTAAAGAGACTAAGTGTCTCATTTCCTACCAAAACCTCTCCAAACCAACTCGATCACATAAGATACGGATAATGAATCATAAAGAAGCTGAAAATGGGGGAAACGAAGCGGTAACTCATGAGACGACGTGTCAGGTCGTCACAAAAGGAAGCTCTAACTAAAAAAATAAATAGTGTAGAAAATAAGAGAGATGACTTGATGGTATTGGTTGTTGACTTGAAGGAAACCATAGAAAACCTAAGCAAAGAAAAGAATGCCCTAGAAGAGAAAATTGTTGATATAGCAAGCAAGGGATGACTTTTTGGTGGTTATCACAGATCTAGAGGAAACCATTGAGGGACTCAAATATGAACATAGGCATGTAAGTATTGAAAAGGGGAAGGGAGTAGCTAGTGAGACACACATCAAACTTGAAAAAGAATTAAATGATGTGAGAACTAGTCTATGTGGTGAACTCGAGAAAAATAGGCAGCTTCAAGCTGAATTGAAGAAAGTAAAAATTGATCTTGAGAAATTTCTCAAGTGGACATAGTCCTCAGATGCTGTCACTGCCATGTACTTCAACAATAGTGGAAACAGGCAGGGAATCGGGTTCCAAAAGAAGAAAACTCCTTACAACCCTCACAGCAAGTACGTCACAGTTCCTGATAACTGGCTTTGTACCCACTGTGGGAACAATGCGCACCTCAAAGAAAATTCCCAGGCTAGGGTTCAATCTGTACAGAAAAATAAAGTGTTTGCTAAAAAAGTGACTACT
>NW_017681373.1:0-839 GCF_001879085.1 Nicotiana attenuata
TATATATGTATTATATATAGTTACGTATGTACTATGTCGCTAAGTATAAGCGTATTAGGTATTATTATATCGAATATGGCTTATATATATATATATATAATATATATAGTTACGCTATACTATGCACTAAGTATAAGCGTATTAGGTAATATTATATCGAATATGGCTTATATATATGTAATATATATAGTTACGTTATATTATGTGCTAAGTATAAGCGTATTAGGTAATATTATATCGAATATGACTTATATATATGGCTTATATATATGTAATATTAAATTGAATTAAAGTAGTTTAATTTTTTTAGATATAGCGACCAATGTTGGTCGCTATTCTGGTCAAACGGTCAGAACTTAGCGACCAATGTTGGTCGCTGTTTTGGTCAAAATAGTCAATACATTTTGGCTACCAAAAATAGCGACCAAGGTTGGTCGCTTTCTGTAAATACAGTAGCTAAAAAACGGATTTCCCCTTATATTCTCTTATTTTTTTCTCTCTCTTCTCTCTCTCATACCCAAACTCCCCATCCCCTTCCGTCTCCCTCCATTGACGCTGCCGTCCCCCTCCACCCGCCGGAGGCAGCAGCAGCTCCACCGCCGGTGTCCTTCACTGTCCAGGTAGGTTTCTCTCTCCTTTCCTTATTTTTTTCGAAATACACAGATTTATTTTAATTCTTTGTAGTTTGATTTGTAAAAATTAATTATTCTTAGCTAAATTAAATGTAGGATAATTATTAGTAGCTAAAATAATTAGTTTTACCTACTAATTTGGGAAAATGGGTTGAAGAGAAGAAACCCTAAATTTTTAGGGTTTATGTTAAGTCTTGTTATGGTTGG
>NW_017681373.1:2712-6817 GCF_001879085.1 Nicotiana attenuata
GTGAGAAAAACAGTGATGATAGTTCATAAAGAGTTCAAACAGTCGACAATAAGCCCCAAATATGGCAATAAGCCCAAATCATAGTGAAAACAACAAGTCATTGCTAATACGCGGTAAAATATCATCCGGACTGGACCAAGTCACAGTCCCCAATAGTAAATGACCCCGCGCTCGTCATGGAGCGCGTGTCTCATCTCAACATAGCACCAAGTTGTGCAAGTTCGGGGTTTTCAAACCCTCAGAACATCATTTAAAATCATTACTCACCTCTAGCCAGCCAAAAGTCTAGCTCGCTATGCCTTTTCCCCTCGAATCGACCTCCTCGCGCGTCGAATCTAATCAAAACCACAGGAATACATCACAATAGTCAAATGGGTCATAACCCAATCGAAAAGACTCGAAAAATATCTAAAATCACGAAGTTGGCAAAACCCGAGCCCCGGGCCCACTTCTCGAAAAATTACGAAATTCACATGACCGGATTCCTCGTCTCGCCACGAGTCTATACATATCAAATTCATCAAAATCGGAGTTCAAATGCCTCTTCAAATTCCAATTTTTCATTCCAAAAACCAAGCCCTAGTTCTTCCAATTTTTACCCAAGTTTCTAAGAATTAAAGGTTCATTCTCCAACAAAATGATGTTTCTAAGTCACGAGACTTACCTCCAATCAATCCCCGTCAAAATCCCCTTCAAACTCTACCAAAAAGCTCTCAAGGTGGTTCAAAAATGGTGGAAAATGGCTAACCTTCGCGGAACAAAATGATTTAAAAGCCCTATTGACCAGCAGTTATTTACTCTATGCGAACGCGGTCAAACCTCCGCGTTCGCGATGAAGAAAATTACTTTGACCAAAAATTACTCTACGCGAACGCGGTACCCAACCCGCGATTGCGATGCTCCAGGACTTATAACTACGCGAACGCGTCCTACTCCACGCGAACGTGTTTCACAAACCACTCCTTTTACGCGAACACGGTCAGCCCCTCGCGAACGCATTGAACAACTTAGGCAGGGCTCCTGGCCCCTTCTACGCGAACGCGATGACACCCACGAGAACGCGATGTACTGGCAACCCATCTCTCCGCGAACGCGTTCTACCCCTGCGAACGCAATGACCAAATCTGGGCTACACCTGCTGTGAATTTTCTGCAGCAAAACTTAAGTCCAAACTTCCCGTTTAATCATCCGAAATCACCCCGAGGCCCCCGGGACCTCGACCAAAAACACCAACCTACCCCTAAACATCATACGAACTTGTTCCAATCATCAAAACACGTCCAACAACACAAAAATCATCAATTCACCACGGATTCAAGCCTAAGTTTATCAAATTCTTCCAAAACTCACATTCGATCAAAAACCCAACCAAACGACGTCCAAATGACCTGAAATTTTACCCGCACATCCAAAATCACCTAACGAAGCTACTGCAACTCTTAGAATTCCATTCCAACCCCCGGATCAAAATCTCACCTACCAACCGGAATTCGCCAAAATTCAACCTTCGTCAATTCAAGCCTAATTCCACACCGGACCTCCAAATTTAATTCCGATCGCACTCCTAAGTCAAAAATCATCCCCCAAAGCTAACCAAATTATCGGAATTCACATCCGAGCCCTCTAACTATATAGTCAACTTCCGGTTGACTTTTCCAAAACAAGCTTCATTCTAAGAGGCTAAGTGCCTCATTTCCAACTAAAACCAATCCAATTCTACCTGATCACCTCAAATACCGATACTGAAACGTAGAGAAACATAATATGGGGGAAACAGGGCTGTAACTCACGTGACGACGGGCCGGGTCGTCACACTTAACTTGTAGAAGAACAATTGATATTTCTTTCAGAAAAGGAATGGCCAGTGAGAACAATTGATATTTCTTTTGTTCTTGATTAGATGGAATATGGTAGCCAATCTAAAATCCGTTTAATTAAATGATAGATAATTAATAAATTTATCTTTGGAAGTTAGGAGTTATTAATTTGAGAATACACCCCTTATATTTATAAATAAAACACTTAACCCATTACATTATTGGGCATATCACACATATATAACTACATACTTAGGATATGAATTGAAATTTTGGTTTATGTATTGGAATTTTAGATTATAAATTGAAATTTTAGGATATGACTTGAACTTTTGTAGATATGAGTTGAACCTTTAGGATATGAATTGGACTTTTAGTTTATGAATTGAGATTTTGGTTTATGTATTGGAATTTTAGTTTATAAATTGAAATTTTAGGATATGACTTGAACTTTTGTGGATATGAGTTGAACCTTTAGGATATGAATTGAATTTTGGTTTATGTATTGGAATTTTAGATTATAAATTAAAATTTCAGGATATGACTTGAACTTTTATGGATATGAGTTGAACCTTTAGGATATGAACTTTTAGGATATGACTTGAAGTTTTAGGATATGACTAGAACCTTTAGGATATGACTTGAACCTTTAGGATATGAATTGGAATTTTAGATTATAAATTGAATTTTTTTTGGATATGAGTTGAACCTTTAGATATGAATTAAAATTTTGGTTTATGTATTGGAATTTTAGTTTATAAATTAAAATTTTAGGATATGACTTGAACTTTTGTGGATATGAGTTGAACCTTTAGGATATGAATTGGACTTTTAGTTTATGAATTGAGATTTTGGTTTATGTATTGGAATTTTAGTTTATAAATTGAAATTTTAGGATATGACTTGAACTTTTGTGGATATGAGTTGAACCTTTAGGATATGAATTGAAATTTTGGTTTATGTATTGGAATTTTAGATTATAAATTAAAATTTCAGGATATGACTTGAACTTTTGTGGATATGAGTTGAACCTTTAGGATATGAACTTTTAGGATATGACTTGAAATTTTAGGATATGGTTAGAACCTTTAGGATATGACTTGAACCTTTAGGATATGAATTGGAATTTTTGTCTATGAATTGGAATTTTAGATTATAAATTGAATTTTTTTGGATAGGAGTTGAACCTTTAGATATGAATTAAAATTTTGGTTTATGTGTTGGAATTTTAGATTGCGGGAGGATTTTGTAGAAGGGGTTGATGGTAATATTAGACATGCAATGGAACTTCCACCAAGAATAACTAAGACACAGTACCTGGCAGAGTGTGCCTTTAATTGTTCTTCTCATTAGCGACAACGATGATGAGAAGGCAAGAACATGTGTTTCAAATGGTTATGGTGTAGGTAGGAGTTTAACATTTCCTAAGTAGATAAAAGAAGAGGTAATAGAGGAATTCTATACTTCAATTTCCAAGAGGAAAAGGAGTTTAATTGGGAGTGACAAGGTTGATGGTGATGGAATGTTTTCCGTTGGTCATGGCAGTTCCCATAAAACGGGGATCATAAGACTCTATGATGGAAGAGATTATAGGAAGTTATGTTCTTCACTTTCTTCCAAGTCTGATCCGTACAAGCTTAGTGGGATATTGGTGATATATTCTTCGGATTCAGAAGAATATATCACCAATATCCCATTAAGCTTGTACGGATCAGACTTGGAAGAAAGTTGAGAACAAAACTTCCTATAATCTTTGTCATCATAGAGTCTTATGATCCCCGTTTTATGGGAACTGCCATGACCAATGGTAAACATTCCATCACCATCACCCTTGTCACTCTCAATTAAACTTCTTTTCTTCTTGGAAAATGAAGTAGAGAATTCCTCTATAATCTTTCTTTTATCTACTTAGGAAATGTTAAAATTCCTGCCTATACCATCTCTAGTTGAAACACATGTCATTGCAGTCTCAACATCATTGTCGCTAACGAGAACAATAATTGATCAAAAGACACACCCTGTCAGCTACTGTATCCAAGTTATTCTCTGTATCCAAGTTCATCCCGAGTAATAGTACCATGAGGATAATCACCAAAGCCACCAGACATCTTTATGATGCTAATGAAGCAAGAAGAGCTATTCAATGAAACTCGTATTGTAAAGAAGAAGAAAGAGACTGATTCAGAAAGGTGGGTCGAGGGTCGAGCCTCGACTATACATGTAAGTTTTTTACTTATCATTAAGTATTTTTATTTACTTTATTATAAATTTTGAAATTATAATTCAAT
>NW_017681373.1:10602-11404 GCF_001879085.1 Nicotiana attenuata
TTTGCAAAATTCGGGGAAAGTGTATAGCTGCAAAAGGATTCTGAAGAAAAAGGGGAGATTGCATTTGCTGGAAAGAAAAAGGAAAAAAACATGAGAAATGGAAGTAATGAATGAACTTTAGCCATGGTTGTAACACTGATTTTGTCCAGGTCGACGTGCAATTAATCCCTCTATTTATAGATTTATAGCTTGAAGAGTGACAGAATTGTTAAGAATAAGATTAATAAGATGCTTTGAAAAAAAGTAAGCATACAAAAGCATTTTTAGATTTCAGGCACAATTGATTGTGAAGCAGTGAGGTGCGAACAGGGCAGGACTAGGATGGTTGGAATTTTTCTCGTCACTAAACAATGGCGAAGCCACATAGTTGAACATCCTTCGTCGAAAAATTACACTGAGGTAAAATATTTATATTTTAGAGGTATATAACACATATTGAACACCCTTTGTCGGAAATGTTTTTCACTTCTTTTAAATTTAAACACTCTTGAGAAAATTTCTAGCTTCGCCATTGTCACTAAAGCTCCTCTAAGGCTCAAAACTTACATGTTCATCAATTTTCCAAATTGACTGCCAACTTACTTTTTCCCAGATATAGTGGGTAACATGAACTAATAAGGTTTTAGCTTGATATTGAACTTAATTCACTATAGTATCGGAAAACTAGATACGTATACGCGTGGAAAATGTAGAGAAATTGAAGAATAAGTCGTAGGAAAAAATTTCTGCCATATATCATCGGACACTTCTGCCACTAACTGTTTTCAAAAATTAGCGTATCTGGAATGAAAGTAACACAGAC
>NW_017681374.1:0-9566 GCF_001879085.1 Nicotiana attenuata
TTCCTCGATTATTTAAAGAGAGTTGGCCTTTTTCTTGGATAATTTGCTCCTGTTGACTTATTGACTGGCTGTCTATCTGTGTGTGTGGTTTATTTGGAACGGAGCCGAACGCCTCGGCAGATTAATAGATGGCATCTATAGGCCGCTCGTCGACCTCGGGCAGTTGCAAGCATTTTCCTTTCTGTTGGAGCGGGCCGTCGCCCTCGGCATGATTTGCGCATGATAATTTGTGTGATATGATGCATGAGAAATTTTAAATGAAGATATTTTGCTTTTCAATGGCTTTGATGTAAATGGATAAAATAAAAGAAGAGTAAAACTTGAAAATCCCTTTTATTACTTGTTGAAGAGTGATTTGCCTATTTTACACAGCTTGTGAAGTTAAAACTGTATATATAGTAACCTGATTCCTCACATATTTAGCAGTCATTATATTAGACGCGTAGTGAGTGCTCCACGGTTGACATCGTCGTCTTAACCCTTCGGGATTAGGCGGGAATACTTCACTGAGTACACGTGATTACATACTCATACTAACACTTCTGTGCATTTTTGTTGCACAGGTATATTATACATTAGATAGCCAAGCCACAGATGATCTGGGGACTAATGAGTTTGCGTAGCCAAGGCGGCCCGCAGCTTTTAAACCCTTTGTAGTGGAATTGTATTTCCTTTCTGTCCATTGTATTCCGGAACGGATGTTGTGCTGGTATTTTATATCCTTATCAGTAGTTGCTCATGCACTTGTGACACCGGGTTCTCGGATGAGTTTTCTTTGAAAGATGCGTATTATTAGTTATTTCTTCATTCGAATTGAAACAGAGGTTATTTTATATATGAACAATGGAAGAAAAACTCTTAGATTTCAAAGTTATTAAAAGAGAATTTAAATTGATAATTTAGTTGGCTTGCCTGACAACGGTGTCCGGCGCCATCATGATTCGTAGTGGATTTGGGTCGTGACAACATGGTATCAGAGCACTAGGTTCCCAGAGTCTCACGAGTCATGAGCAAGTCTTGTAGAGTCTCGTGGATCGGTATGGAGATGTCTGTACTTATTCTCGGGAGGCTGCAGGACTGTTAGGAGTACTTCCCTTCTTGATTCCTTATCGTGCGATTCGATTTCATGAGAGGCTTATGCCTTTGATTCTTTTCACTTAATCTTATGCGACGCGAAGAGCTTGATGTAAATCGAAAAGTGAAGAGCCGTAATGGTACTACAGATGTGATACGGGGTGTTTCTCCCGGTATAGCCTATCAGATTATTGTCGTCGCCTTATGGAGGAATATTTTATTGTTTTAGCCCAGTAGCGGTAATTTCGAGGGCTTTGAGGCTAGGCACAAGTTGCCGCAATGCTTATGAAAGACTATTCTGCAGTAGTGATATGATGGTAAAGTATTGGTCGCGTGTCAGGGCAGTGAATGATTTCAAGGGAGGTTTACTCAGTGCATAATCAAGAGATTTAATATGTTATTCCCGACAGTGGGAAAGGCAATCGAACTAAGGAGGGTCAGATGTGGACTGGCGAAAGTAATGAGACTTGGTAATTGCAAACGTGGTGGATTTTTCTTCTATATTGGGGGAGTTGTTGTCCTAATTGGACATATTAAGTTTGTCGGAGTCATGATTTTCTACAATTCGCCTTTGAGGCAAGGTATTGTGAAATAGTATCGGAGATGCAACTATCAGATATCGCAGGACGCGGTGGTTCAGGACTAAATCAGTATTTCTATTGTTAACGGTTCGAAACAGATGACCTTCAGTTCGAAACAGATGACCTTCAGAAAGGTTTGGAGTTAGTAGCAAGTTGAGGATTCAAGTTCGATGAAGATAAATTTTATTAAGGCAACAACCGAGCAACAAAAGATGAGAAAGGCACGCGAGAAGTGTCAGGCGGAGTTTTAAATTGCTAAAAGGCCAGGTATATGAAGCAAAGGTTGAGTAACCGATTAAGGGGATGAGTTCCGCCAAAGTGGGAGAGTGACGGAGATGCATATGGGTTTGCAGTGAAGGACCACGTACCTTAAGGAGAGTTTGGAGTGATTTGATAATGTTAGTAATTGGTGATTGGGGTCTCTGGATTTAATTTGAAGCATAGGCTGTTATGCAGCAGGAGATTTGATATAACGGAAAGGAGCTGCCTGAATGAAGAAGGATGAAGATAACTTTGAATTTGGAAGATGTTGCCGCACGCTTAATGGATGTCCACGAGGGGTGAATGGACTTGTGCAGCTGGAGTGTGAGCTCAGACTTAGGAAGGGTCATTGATGTCGTAGTAATTGTACCTTGTGCAGCAGTGTTGGAAGATGCTGGGGAGAGCCTTCTATAGGTGGATTAGCCAAGTGAGCAGATTAGCAGTCGCGTGGTTGGCGAGGCTTCTGCGAAGAATTTTATCGGGTGTGTAGTGAAGGGATCGATCGTGCGAATGTGGTGGATGATTTAGAGTATAAGAAGGGAGTTTTGCCGAGAGATCTCAAGAATTTTGGCGGTTGATTGTGCAAGGGTATGTCAATAAGAAGTAAAAGGACGAGTGAGTTCCAGATTAGTGAAGTTTTGGCTTCAAGCTAAGTGGGAGAGCCCCACCGCTTGTGATGGGGTTGCAAAGTTGATTACTTGCAAGGTTTCCGGATATTAAGCATGCTGGTGGGCCATTTCAGCTACGGGGAAAGAACATAAGAGATGAACTGAACAAGGGGATTGTTGAAGGTGTGCCATGGTTGGCCTTATGGGCTCATGATCAGATCTGAGAAAGGATTCAGGGTTTATGCCTTGTGTAAATGAAGGTTTCAAAGGAAGTGATTCCGTCGGGTGCCTCGTCGAGAGGGTATTCATGTGTTATAAGATTTATGGAATTGATTATATTCGGGGCCAAGCCAGAGCGGGTGGCTCCCAGCAGCGGTCCTAGTGAAAATCCAAAAGATGAAGTATGATGTTTAATGATTTCGAGCCTATAGGTGCAGTTGAGAATCAAGCCTATGCAGCAGCTTACGAATAGAGACTCAGAATGTTCTATGATATTTTAACTTGAGATGTAACATTTGAGAGATATGAAACGGTTCGGGGAATTTGAGACATCATGGTCTCGTGATTTGAGGTCGCTCAAGATGAGTGCAAAAGGAGTATGTTATGTGTTGGAAGGAATCAGTAATGTCTTTAAGGCAATCAAGTATAGATTGGAAAGGGTAGTTGATTGGCCATAGTTGAATTTGGCATATGGGTGTTGGTAGTCAGTTTCTGCAGTGTGATCGAGTCATGTAAGTGATTTGTGATGGTACGTATCAGGCTTGTCAGCTGCCGCAATTGATGTTATTCAGAAGCCTTCTATTGTTATGGCTTGTCGTGTGGAAGCAGATTCCGGAAGGGGCTATGGTGGCTTAGACCACTACTTAGAGATTTGCATATTCTACGGTTATGAAAAATTCGCCTGTGTGCTACTATGGTACTCCAAAAGTGAGTTCAGTAGGAGGTTCTTATGTGATGAAGTTTTAAAATGTTAATGTAAAAATCGTGTTCTATCGTATGTTGCACATTGGTGCAGTGAGTAGCATGGGAATTCGAAGTGAGGATCAAAGTTGCGGCTTGGTGCTGGTAAGGATGTCTCGGGCTCGGATGAGCAGGAAGGGAGCTTCGGTGTTTAAGGTAAGTTGGCATTGTCTTCAGCATCACCTGAGATTGGTGCTTAGTAAAGGGGGCTTGTATCATGGTTAATGATTCTTGATCGCTTTTCAGCGTTAGTGCGGTCGGTGGGTTGGAGGTAGGACCTAGTAAATTGTGGGGGAGTGTCCCCCAGGAAGGTTTCATAAAATGTGGCGCATTATCACTTGACTGATTTAAGATCTAGACCGAGTATGAGGATTGTGGTAATATAATTAATTTGAGAATTTATGCCTGGAGGGCACTCTGTTTATTGGGTTATGGACTGTGGAGGTTTGCTCCGGTTACGATGGTTGTCCTAGTGTGTTATGAGAAGAGGAAAAGTAGTATGGGCCTTTGAAGAGTTATTGGCTTAGTTTTATGTGTTCAGGATCGACTTGAGGTCGGTGGATGGGTGTAAATGTGAATTTGGGCCCTATGTCAGGCCAGTTGTGTTCATTTCAGTAACGCGCCCCTTATGTGGGAGTAGTCAAAGTGTTATTTCATTGGCAGATATATTTCATGAAATGATGTATTTTGCCGTATGAGTTGTGAGACGGCTTGGTAAATTCTTATGTGCTAAGGTTCCGCGTGGCGATGTTATGTGAGCAGGATGGCTCTTGAGACTTAAGTCCTGTATCGCACCTCAGTTGTGTTTGAGTTTTGTGGCTTATGACGCCATATGTTCCCTCAGGGATGGTATTATGCACTTAGCGTACTTATGACCGATATTCGGTATGTTGCATAATGAGCAAATTTAGCTCGATGTATATCTCCTTATGTGAGTTCTACGTATGGATCGGTTGGCACGCCGCCATGTTCGGATCGGGTTGCGCGCCGCAATAGCGTAATGTTCAGTACGGTTCCCCATACCTGTATGTTGTGTTCTGTTTCCTCTTTTCTAAGGAAAGTCTGTATTAGTGCGGGAGTAGATAATTCCTTTCAGAGTTCATTTTTCTTTTTGTATCGCATTTTAAATTGGTAGCTTATTAGCTCCTAGTGGTATCACATGAGACTTTTGATTATGTCCGGGGTGGCTTATTGCCTGAGCAGTTCGTACTGGGTGAGATGAGGCCATTGGATTCAGGATTAGTGCAATCCGACTATATAGAGTATGTTAAGGAGCAAGATCTTCACTTGATTCCGAATATGGTAATGTTTCTTGTCAGAAGTATAGACTCAATGATTGGTTGACTCGGCAATGATTATGAATTTCTTCACATCTTTTCTGTTGTGATGGTGTTGTAAGAGTCGGAGTAAGACCTGTGTATGTTATGGGGTGCAATGGGAGCACCAGATTCGAGGAATTTCAACTAAGTTGAACAGAAAATGTTATTGTGGTCCAGTGAGTAAAGTGATGCAGTGTATGAATTCAGCAAAGTTATGCAGCCATGATTGGGTTCAATGTGTGGTGGTTGAAATGCTGACCTTATGTTAAAAACAGGTCGGGCATAGAATTCCGGATGTTAGAATTGGGCTTTAAGGCGTATCTGCTTGAATAAAAGAGAATATCTTCAGAATTGATCGGGCTAACGTGCTCAACTGAGTTGTGATGGCACGAGAAGGTGCATGAGAAGTTAACCAGTGACTTCAGACTACTCCAACATAGTTCTCAGCACGTTCGAGGACGAACGATTCGTTTAAGTGGGAGAGAATGTAACGAGCCGACCGGTCGTTTTGGGTTCTAGCGCTCCGTTCAGCAGCCTGAGGCCATGAGCAGCTTCATTTCAGGCATTATGACTTGTACGCGTGGTCGGAATTAAGTTCCGGGAAGTTCAGAGTTGATTTAGAAAGAGAATCACAGTTGAAAGAATGAACTAGGATTGGATTTTTGAGTAAACGACCTCGGAATCATGATCTGAAGGTTCCAGGAGGTTTTTATGATGATTTCGGACTTGGGCGTATGCCCGGTTGGGGTTTTGGATTACCCGGGAGTGTTTTGGCGCCTATTGTGGAAGTTAGTATTTTAGAAGAAATTTCATAAGTTTGGCTTGAAGCGCATTTCGGTGTTATCGATGTCCGTTTGGGATTCCGAGACTGTGAATAGCTCCGTATGGTGATTCTGGAGTTGGGAGCGCGATCGGAAGTGAATTCGGAGGTCCGTAGGTCATTTTGGAGCCATTTGGCTAAAGATAGAAACTTGAAGGTTTTTGAGAAGTTTGACCGGAGGTTGACTTTTTGATATCGGGGTCGGAATCCGATTCCGGAAGTTGGGGTAGGTCCGTAATGTCAAATATGACTTGTGTGCAAAATTTGAGGTCAATCGGACGTGATTTGATAGGTTTAAACATCGAAAGTAGAAGTTGGAAAGTTCAAAGTTCATAAAGATTGAATTGGGGTGTAATTCGTGATTTTAGCATTGTTTGATATGATTTGAAGCCTCGAGCAAGTCCGTAATGTGTTTTGGGATTGGTTGGTATGTTTGGTTGGGATTCCGGGGGCCTCGGGTGAATTCCGGGTGATTAACTGATCGAAAATGGATTTGAGAAAAATGCTGAGGTTTGCTGGTTGCTGGTATTTCCGCTTCTGCGGAAAAGGGACCGCAGAAGCGGAATAGGAGCCGCAGGAGCGGTTTATGGTCAAGCTTGGAGACCGCAGATGCGGTCAAGGATCCGCAGAAGCGGGACCGCATCTGCGGAGGGAAGATCACAGAAGCGAAATGAGAGGGAGCCGCAGAAGCGGCTAGTTTTCCGCTAAAGCGGAACCGCATCAGCGATAATATTTCCGCAGAAGCGAAAATGTTTGAAGGCAGAAGCTTGTTTTAAATCGCGATTGGGAGTTCATTTCTATCATTTTTCATGGCTTGGGGTGATTGTTCGAGAGCTTCAAAGAGGGATTTTCGTCGGCTATGCTGAGGTAAGTGATTCCCACCCACTTTTGAGTTAAAAACATAGATTATGTATGGATTTAGGCATGAAAAATTAGTGTAAAAATGGAGGTTTTTGGTGGAAACCTAGAAAATGATACTCTTGGAATTTAGTCACGAATTTGAGCATGGAATTAGGAGTAAATTGTATATTTGAGCTAGTGAAGCCATGGGTAAACTTTATCTTCGAAAAATTTCGGATTCCGGGCACGTGGACCCGAGGGCATTTTGGTCATTTCACTAATCGGAGTTGGGAATTAGTATAATTTGAATTGTTAACAAGTATTTGAGTATGTTCTCATTAGTTTGTCGTTAATTGGCTAGTTTTGGTGCATTGTGCGTCGGTTCAAGCCTTCGGAGGAATGTAGAATGCCGGTCATAGATATTCGGAGCGAGGTGAGTCTCCTTTCTAATCTTGTGAGGGGGAATTTACCCCATAGGTGAGTTAAATTGGTTATGTGCTCCTATTTTTGGGGGCTACGTACACACGAGGTGACGAGAGTCCGTGCGTAACTACTATTTGCTATTGTCCGGGTAGCTAGGACCCAAAAGCATGAATACTTGAATTAATTGTAAATTCTTGGATAGCTCAAATTGCTTGTGCCACATGAAATTTGTAAATGAATTTTTAAAGAGATTTAACCTTACTTGTAAAATTTTGTTAAAAGAGGAATTGATATATATATATCGATAAACACTCCCTGATAAGTTCTTACTTGATTGATTGAGCATGCTATATTTGGATTAATTGTGAACCCCATTGAGGGTTTGAATTGCTTAAATCACATTAAATTTATAAATGGATTTCTAAAAAGACTTAAGCTTCGCTTCCTCGGATTATTTAAAGAGAGTTGGCTTTTTCTTGGATAATTGCTCCCTGTTGACTTATTGACTGGCTGTCTATCTGTGTGTGTGTTTATTTTGGAACGGGCCGAACGCCTCGGCAGATTAATAGATGCATCTATAGGCGCGTCGTCGACCCTCGGCAAGTGCACATTTCCTTTCTGTTGGAGCGGGCCGTCGCCTCGGCATGATTTGCGCATGATATTTGTGTATATTGATGCATGAGAAATTTTAAATGAAGATATTGTTTTTCATGGCTTGATGTAAATGGATAAAATAAAGAAGAGTAAAACTTGAAAATCCCTTATTACTTGTTGAAGGTGTATTGCCTATTTTACAGCTATGTGAGTTAAAACTGTATATATATAATCCATGATTCCCTCACATATTTAGCATATTATTATTGGACCGCTAGTGAGTATCCAGGTTGACCATCTCGTCTCTACCCCTTCGGGATTAGGCGGGATACTCACTGAGTACACGTTGATTACGTACTCATACTACACTTCTGTGCATTTTTGTTGCACAGGTATATTATACATTAGATAGCAGCACGGATGATCTGGGGACTAAGTGAGTTGCAGTATGCAAGGCGGCCCGCAGCTTTTAAAGCCCTTTTCTAGTGAATTGTATTTCCTTTCTGTCCATTGTATTCCGGACGGATGTTGTCCTGTATTTTATATCCTTATCAATAGTTGCTCATGCACTTGTGACATCGGGTTCTGGGATGGGTTTTCTTTGAAAGATGCGTATTATTAGTTATTTCTTCATTCAAATTGAAAGAGAGGTTATTTTATATATGAACAATGGAAGAAAAACTCTTAGATTTCAAAGTTATTAAAAGAGAATTTAAATTGATAATTTAGTTGGCTTGCCTGACAACAGTGTCCGGCGCCCGCACGATCCGTAGTGGATTTGGGTCGTGTGACGACCCGACCCGTCGTATCAGGTATTACTGCCCTGTTTTCCTCATTTATTACTTCTTCATGTTTCATTACCGGTATGTGGTGAGTTAGAGTTGATTCGGATTGGTTTTGATAAGAAATGAGACACTTAGTCTCTTTTAAGAAGGCTTAAGTTGGAAAAGTCAACCGGACGTTGACTTATGAGTTAGAGGGCTCGGATGTGATTTCCGGTGATTCGGTTAGCTTCGGGAGATGATTTGTGACTTGGGAGCGTGATCGGAATTTATTTTGGAGGTCCGGTATAGAATTAGGCTTGAATTGGCGAAGTTAGTATTTTGGCGAATTTCGATTGATAGGCGAGATTTTGATATAGGGGTCGGAATGGAATTCCGAGAGTTGCAGTAGCTCCGGTATGTCATTTGGGATGTGCATGCAAAGTTTCAGATAATTCGGACCAGGTTTGGTAGACTTTTTGATCGAAAGTGCATTTCGGAAGTTTTTGAAGAACTTAGGCTTGAATCCGATGTGATTTGATAGTTTTAGTGTTGTTTGATGTGTTTTGATGATTGGAACAAGTTTGAATGATGTTATGGGATATGTCTGTGCTTTTGGTTGAGGTCCCGGGGGCCTCAGGTGAGTTTCGGGGTGGTTTCGGACCATTTCTAGGCCATTTTTAATTGCTGGTTTTTGGCTACAGCAGTGTTCTATGCGATCGCGGGGAATTGGTCGCGATCGCGGTGAGTAAAATGTGAGAAACGTGCCAATGAATCGCGATCGCGTGAAGCCTTTCGTGATCGCGGAGAAGAAATATTCTGTTGCGTTAATCCCACTTCGGAAGCTTATATCTCACAATCTATAAGGAATTTGGAGATGATCCAAAAATGAAAACTGTAGCCCTTTGTGTCTTGTTTTCAGAAATGTAAATTAATTGGAATTTAAAGTTGTTTACAAAAAGTTATGGTGGTTACACTATAGGCTGCCCGGGAAGGTCTCTAATACATAGGGATGACTTTGGAAGCTTATATCTCGTAATGTATAAGGAGTCAGGAAATGATCAACATATGCAATTATAGCCCTATGTGTCTAGTTTTCAGAACATCAAACCATTTGTAATTTGGAGTTGTGTGCAAAAGGTTATGACCACTATACTGGAGGCTGTCCGGAAGAGCTGGGAACTGTTCGTCGCGATCGCGAAGCATTGTCCGCGATCGCGAAGAGTAAATTTGGGATGGAAAAATTGTCTCCGCGATCACGAAGCATTTTCCGCGATCGCGAAGAGTAAATACCTGGGCAGAATGTTTAAAAACTCGTTTGGAGG
>NW_017681374.1:10553-11402 GCF_001879085.1 Nicotiana attenuata
GTTGAGTATGTACAGGCTTTCAGGCCTTATGATGATATAGCGCTTGGGCTGTAGGAGCCCCTCCGGAGTCTGCACACCCACAGTGAGCGCGGGTACCCATCTAGAGCGGTTAAATTTTAGACAGGGGTTGCCAATGGCACTGTAATACGCGTTTTGGTCAGGTAACAATGGCTGACCGGTCAGGTAACAATGACTGACTAGTAACAAAAAATCATGCCCGAAGGGCGAACTTTTATGTGCTCATCTTGCATACTTATTTGTATTTTTACCTGCTATGCTGTGGTATTTGTGCCCGAGGGGCGGATTTTCTGTGCTAATCAGCACTAACTATTTTGAACAACTTTTGTAATTATTGAAAGGACCATTTTCAAAAGAGATTTGAACTGAGCCGAAACATTCCTAAAGAGTTTCTCTAATTTCACTGTTTTCTCGGAAATTGTATCCGGCTTCTGTACAGCCCGTTGGTTGCTTTACGTGATTTCTTGCTGCTCATTTATTATTTACTTCTATTACTCACTGAGTTGGAAGTACTAACTTTACTCCCTGCACCTCGCGTGCAGTTGCAGGTATCTTTCACCCGGTAGCGGGTTATTAGCGGATTGAAGGTATTATTATTGTAGCTGAGCAAGGTGACCGCTAGCGTTCGCGGCACCGGATGTTGTCTTTTATTTTCCAGAAATTTTACTTATATATATTTATTGGCCTGTAGTTGTGTTAAGGTTTCTTGAGATGCTCGTGACTTGTGACACCCCGGTCGGGTTGTGTTGGGTTGTACATGCTGGTTATTATTGTCGTTAAGCTATATTCACCTATTCGTTTATGTTTAATAAATATTAAAGAGACGATTTG
>NW_017681375.1:0-11397 GCF_001879085.1 Nicotiana attenuata
CTAGGCTGGAGGCTGAGGTTCCGACGCAGTTATCACAGGTATGGTTTTGGTTTGTGGTAGGAGTGCTTCAGTGCTATTTGATCCAGGGTCTACCTACTCTTATGTGCCATCTTATTTTGCACCATATCTGATCGTGCCCAGTGATTCTCTGAGTATTCCTGTTTATGTGTCCACACCGGTGAGTGATTCCATTGTGGTAGATCGAGTCCATCATTCATGTATAGTTGTGATTGGAGGTCTTGAGACTCGTGTAGATTTGCTTCTTCTGGACATGGTTGATTTCGATGTTATATTGGGGATGGACTGGTTATCACCTTATCACGCTATCTTGGACTGCCATGCCAAGTCTGTGACCTTAGCCTTGTCGGGTTTACCTCGCTTGGAGTGGAGAGGGACTCCTGGTCATTCTACCCGCAGTGTTATCTCTTATATGAAGGCTCGGCGTATGGTCGAAAAGGGGTGTTAGGCCTATTTGGCCTATGTTCGTGATTCTAGTGCTGAGGTTCCTTCTATTGAGTCTGTGCCCGTTGTTCGTGAGTTTCCTGAGGTATTCCCTTCAGACCTGCTGGGTATGCCACTCGACAGGGATATCGACTTTTGCATTAATTTGGCTCCGGGCACTCAGCCCATTTCTATCTTGCCGTATCGTATGGCCCCGCTTGAGTTCAAAGAGTTGAAGGAGCAGTTGCAAGACTTGCTTGAAAAGGGTTTCATTAGACCCAGTGTGTTGCCTTGGGGTGTGCCAGTGTTGTTCGTAATGAAGAAGGATGGGTCGATGCGAATGTGTATAGATTACCGGCAATTGAACAAGGTTACAATCAAGGATAAGTATCTGCTGCCGAGGATTGATGATTTGTTCGATCAACTTCAGGGTGCCAAGGTATTTTCAAAGATTGACTTGAGATCTAGTTACCATCACTTGAGGATTAGGGCATCCGATGTCCCTAAGACAGCTTTCCGTACTCGGTACGGGTATTATGAGTTCTTGGTGATGTCATTCGGGTTGACAAATACCCCAGCAACTTTTATGGATTTGATGAACCGAGTGTTCAGGCCTTACTTGGATTCGTTCGTGATAGTCTTCATTGATGATATTTTGATATCTTCCCGCAGCCGGGAGGAGCACGAGCAGCATCTTAGAGTGGTTCTTCAGACTTTGAGGGATAGTCAGTTGTATGCTAAGTTTTCGAAATATGAGTTCTGGTTGAGTTCAGTCGCATTCCTGGGTCATGTTGTGTCAGCAGAGGGTATTCAGGTTGATCCGAAGAAGATTGAGGCAGTCAAGAACTGGCCTAGACCAGCATCAGCTACAGAGATCCGGAGTTTCTTGGGTTTGGCAGTCTACTATCATCAGTTTGTAGAGGGGTTTTCATCTATCGCAGCCCCGATGATCAGGTTGACCCAGAAGGGTGCCCAGTTCGTATGGTCGGATGAGTGTGAGGCGACCTTTCAGAAGCTCAAGACAGCTTTGACTACGACACCAGTGTTGGTTTTGCCCACAGGTTCAGGGCGTTATATAGTTTATTGTGATGCATCTCGAACTGGACTTGATGCAGTGTTGATGCAGGATGGCAAGGTCATTGCCTATGCTTTGCAGCAGTTGAAGATTCATGAGAAGAACTATCCAGTACATGATTTGGAGTTAGCAGCCATCGTCCACACATTGAAGATTTGGAGGCATTAACTGTATGGCGTGGCATGTGAGGTGTTCACGGATCACAAGAGTCTGCAGTATTTGTTCAAGCAAAAGGAGTTGAATTTGAGGCAGAGGAGGTGGTTGGAGCTGTTGAAAGACTATGATATCACCATCTTATATAATCCGGGAAAGGCCAATGTGGTGGCCGATGCTTTGAGCAGGAAGTCGGCCAGTATAGGCAGTTTGCTTATATTCCGCTCGGTGAGAGACCGCTTGCTTTGGACGTTCAGGCTTTGGCCAATCAGTTCGTGAGGTTGGATGTTTCTGAGCCTAGCCGTGTGTTAGCTTGCACAGTCGCTCGTTCTTCATTATTGGAGCGTATTCGAGATCGACAGTATGATGATCCCCATCTGTGTCCTTAGAGAGACGGTGCAGCACGGAGGTGCCAAGAAGGTTACCTTAGGTAATGATAGAGTTTTGAGATTGCAGGGTTGAGTTTGTGTGCCTAATGTGGATGGTCTTTGAGAGTTGATTTTAGAGGAAGCCCATAGCTCCCGGTACTCTATTCATCCTGGCGCCGCTAAGATGTATCAGGATTTGCGGCAGCATTATTGGTGGAGAAGAATAAAGAAGGATATCGTTGCATATGTGGCTCGGTGTTTGAATTGCCAGCAGGTTAAGTACGAGCATCAGAGGCCCGGTGGTTCATTTCAGAAGATTGGGATTCCTGAGTGGAAGTGGGAGCGTATCACTATAGACTTCGTTACTGGACTCCCACGAACTCAGAAGAAGTTCGATGCAGTGTGGGTCATTGTTGATAGGCTGACCAAGTCAGCGCATTTCATTCCTGTGGCAGTCTCATATTCTTCTGAGAGGTTAGCTGAGATCTATATCAGGGAGATTGTTCGTCTTCATGGTGTGCCTGTGTCTATCATTTCGGACCGAGGTACGCAGTTTACCTCATATTTCTGGAGAGCAGTTCAGCGAGAGTTGGGAACACGGGTTGAGTTGAGCACAACATTTCATCCTCAGACGGACGGGCAGTCCGAGCGGACTATTCAGATTTTGGAGGATATGCTCCGAGCTTGCGTCATTGACTTCAGAGGCTCGTGGGATCAGTTTTTGCCTTTAGCAGAGTTTGCCTACAACAACAGCTACCAGTCGAGTATCCAGAGGTCTCCTTATGATGCTTTGTATGGTAGGTGGTGTCGGTCGCCGGTTGGATGGTTTGAGCCGGGAGAGGCTCGGTTGTTAGGTACAGATCTGGTTCAGGATGCCTTGGACAAGGTCAGGGTTATTCAGGATAGGCTTCGTACAGCTCAGTCCAGGCAAAAGAGCTATGCCGACCGCAAGGTTTGTGATTTGGCATTCATGGTCGGTGAGCGGGTATTGCTTCGAGTGTCGCCTATGAAGGGCGTGATGAGATTCAGGAAGAAGGGCAAGCTTAGCCCTAGGTTCATTGGCCCGTTTGAGATTCTTGATCGAGTGGGAGAGGTGGCTTATAGACTTGCATTTCCACCGAGCTTATCAGCCATGCATCCAGTGTTTCATGTGTCCATGCTTCGGAAGTATCACGGCGATCCATCCCACATGTTAGATTTCAGCACTGTCCAGTTGGACAAGGACTTGTCCTATGAGGAGGAGCCTGTAGCTATTCTAGACCGACAGGTTCGTCAGTTAAGATCAAGGAGTTTTCCTTTTGTTCGTGTTCAGTGGAGAGGTCAGCCCGCTGAGGCATCGACCTGGGAGTCCGAGTCAGATATGCGGAGCCGTTATCCCCATCTCTTCCCCGACTCAGGTACTTCCTTCTTATGTCCGTTCGAGGACGAACGGTTGTTTTAGAGGTGGAGGATGTGATGAACCAAAAGGTCATCACTTGTTTTTAAATTAAATTCTGTGTTTCGAGGCCTTAAAAACCTCTTTCAGCATCACCTCGATTTGCGTGCGTAGTCCGGGCGCGTAGCCGGAAAGTCTAGATGTGAAAATCTGTGAAAAATGATAAATTTTGGTTTTAAAATGAATTAAGTTGACTTCGGTCAATATTTTGGGTAAACGGACCCGGACCCGTGATTTGACGGTCTCGAGGGGTCTGTAGGAAAATATGGGACTTGGGTGTATGCCCGGAATCGAATTCCGAGGTCCCAAGCCCAAGAAATAAATTTTTGAAAGAAATTTTTTTCTGAAAAATATAAAGGGTTTTTGAAAGTGAAATGTCATGTGAAACCTGTGGTATCGGGCCCGTATTATGGTTCCTGCGCCCGATATAGGTTTAATATGATTTATATGTGTTGTCGGTAAAGTTTGGTAAGAAACGGAATCCATTTGACATGATTCGGACCTTAAATGCAAAATTTGATGTTTATGAAGTTTTGAGAAATTTCATTGATCTTGAGGTTTAATTCGATGTTCATGACGTTATTTTGGTGATTTGATTACACGAATAAGTCCGTAGGATATTTTTGAGGTTGTGTAGGCTCGAGTGAGTTTTGGATAGGCCACGGGGTAAAAATTTCAACTTAGGAAATGCTGGTATGTTTCAGACCTGCAGGCTTCGCATCTCGCAAATGCGAGCCATGTATCGCAAATGCGAGAGGAGGCCTGGGCAGCTCTCTTCGCAAATGCGAAGTACTTGTCGCAAATGCGACACCTGCCTGGGCATTTCCTTTGTCGCAAATGCGAGAACCCAGTCGCAAATGCGACTTCGCAAATGCGACATCTTTCTCGCAAATGCGAAAAGTCCCTAATTTCTGAAGGGTTCGTAATTGCGAACCCCTGTTCGCAATTCCCATAACTGCAGCCTGCAACTTTTTATAGTTAGCCGAAAAACAACCCTTTTTCACATCTTTTCAAAACAAAAACTCCCTAGGGCGATTTTCCAAGAACAACTCTTCTTCCAAATCGATTGTAAGTCAACTTTTACTAGTTTCCTTCAATCATTAACATCTTTTAACATGATTTCAACTCAAAATCAATGATTTTCATGAGGGAAATTGGGTATTTTGGGTAGAACCTAGGTTTTTCAAAAAATGGGGATTCGGACCTCGATTTGAGGTCCGATTTCAAAACAAATTATATATTTGAGTTCATGGGTGAACGGGTAGTCGGGTTTTGGTTCGAACCTCGGGTTTTGACCATGTGGGCCCGGGGCTGATTTTTGACTTTTTGGGAAAAGCTTTAGAAAACTTATTTCCATGCATTAGAAATTGTTTATTTAGCATTCATTGATGTAATTAAGTAACTTGTGACTAGATACGAGCGAATTTGTGGTGGAATCACGAGGTAAAGCTATAGTTGAGGCTTGAACTGTGTTCGTGGCATCGAGGTAAGTGTTTGGTCTAACCTTAGCTTGAGGGAATAGGAGTTTGGTCTGTATGCTATATGTTATGTGTTGAGTACGACGTACAGGTGTGGTGATGAGTATCTATACGTCGGTGTCGAGCATGACCGTGAGTCTTAAATTGAAATTATTGTCTTATTGAGAACTACTACGAATGCCTAATTTGTGACTCTTTGGGTTGAACAAGGTTTATAATTATTCTCGTAGAGATTACTTATGGTTGAACATTGGTGTTAGTTGAGGTAGTGGATGTTGGAACAAGTTTGGTTATAGCTGATTTTCCCTTGCCGGGATGTATTCATTCTTATTGTTGACTCCCTTCCGGGATAGTATAGTTCTTATTGATCCCTTGCTGGGACTCTTGTTATGGTTGTTGTGATTGTATATTTGGATCGGGTTGCACGCTGCAACAATGATATGATTGGATCGGGTTGCACACCGCAACAATGATATGTTTGGATCGGGTTGCACGCCGCAACAATGATATGATTGGATCGGGTTGCCGCAACAGTGATAAATGATATGGATCGGGTTGCACGCCGCAACAGTGTTGTTGTGTTGGGATCGGGTTGCGCGCCGCAATAATTGTTGATACGAAGTGGTTATGGATTTGACACAAGTTCCTCATTGTTTCGCTGTGAATTCTGAGTTGTCCTTATGCTTTTGTTCTTGAATTACTGTTGATACTGATATATCCCGCAGCATGTACCCCCTCCCATCCTTACTTGTTTATTTTATATTTTATTTTCCGCTGTATATCATATAACTGTACATGTTTATTTGGTAGTCTGGTCCTAGCCTCGTCACTACTTCGCCGAGGTTAGGCTAGGCACTCACCAACACATGGGGTCGGTTGTGCTGATACTACACTCTGCACTATTTTGTGCGGATCCAGTGCTGCAGATTTCGGACCGCAGTGAGGTTTCAGCTTCCTACTTACCAGGCGACCCGAGGTAGTCCTGCAGGCGTCCGCAGGCCTTGGCGTCTCCCTCCATCTATTTTCCTGCTTCTCTTATGTAGTTCAAGAGACAGTATTTTGTTATTTCTTTCAGACCCTTATTTGTAGTACTCTTAGACAGTCTGTGAAGTTGTGACACCAAATCTTGGGTGGTTTTGTTATGGGATGGTATTAGTAGTACTGTTAAACTTGAAATTTATTTTTCTTCCGCATGTTAAATTATGTTGCTATAAATTGTTGATGTTAAGTCATTAAATAAAAATGAAAATGGAAAACAGGTTAAATAGTTCACTTAGTTGGCTTGCCTAGCTTTCACTAGTAGGCGCCATCACGACTCCCGAGGGTGGGAAATTCGAGTCGTGACACAGTCACAGCCGCCATGTCCTCCCAGAGCTTGTTTTGACTGTGGTGACACACGCCATGTGGTGAGGGATTGCCCTAGACTTGGGAGGGCTGCACCTCCGCAGACTTCTCAGCCACAACGCGCCCCGCAGAGTTCTCAGGCTATGATCATAGAACCAGTTGCTACCCCACCTGCTCATCCAGCTAGTGGTGGAGGTCGGGGAGGTAGAGGTCGCCCTCGAGGGGGAGGCCAGGCCAGATTCTATGCCCTTCCTGCCCGTACTGAGGCTGTCGCCTCCGATTCTGTAATCACAGGTACTATCCTGGTCTGTCATAGAGATGCATCGGTTTTATTCGATCCAGGCTCCACTTATTCTTATGTGTCCTCTTATTTTTCCCCGTATTTGGACGTATCTCGGGGTTCTTTGAGTTCTCCTGTTTATGTTTCTACCCCTGTTGGAGATTCTCTTGTTGTGGACCGTGTTTATCGGTCGTGTTTGATTGCTCTTAGTGGTTTTAAGACCAGAGCCGATTTGTTATTGCTCAGCATGGTAGACTTTGATGTTATTTTGGGCATGGACTGGTTGTCGCCCCATTTGCTATTCTTGATTGTCACATGAAAACCGTGACGCTGGCAATGCCAGGTGTACCGCGAGTAGAGTGGAGGGGTACCTTAGATCATACTTCCAGTAGAGTTATTTCATTCCTTAAGGCTCAGCGTATGGTTGAGAAGGGGTGTGACGCGTATCTAGCTTATGTGAGAGATGTCAATATTGATACCCCTACAGTTGATTCAGTCCCAGTAGTACTGGATTTCTCTGATGTGTTTCTAGCTGACCTTCCGGGCATGCCGCCCGATAGAGATATTGATTTTGGCATTGATCTGTTTCCGGGCACTCAGCCCATTTCTATTCCTTCGTATTGTATGGCTCCTCCTGAATTGAAGGAGTTGAAGGAGCAGTTATAGGAATTGCTTGATAAGGGTTTCATTCGTCCCAGTGTATGGGTGCTCCTGTCTTATTTGTGAAGAAGAAGGATGGTTCTATGTGTATGTGTATTGATTATCGCCAGTTGAACAAGGTTACAGTGAAGAACCGTTATCCTTTACCTCGTATTGATGACCTATTTGATCAGTTACAGGGTGCTTGTATGTTTTCTAAGATTGACTTGCGTTCAGGCTATCATCAGTTGAAGATTCGGGAGCCAGATATTCTGAAGACTGCCTTCAAGACTCGGTATGGTCATTACGAGTTCCTTGTTATGTCATTTGGGCTGACCAATGCCCCAGCAGCCTTCATGCATTTGATGCACAGTGTATTCCAGTCGTATCTTGATTCATTTGTCATTGTCTTTATTGACGACATTTTGGTATATTCCCGGAGTCCGGAAGATCATGAGCAGCACCTGAGGACAGTGCTCCAGACTTTGAGAGAGAAGAAACTATATGCTAAGTTCTCGAAATGTGAGTTTTGGTTGGATTCCGTGGCATTCTTGGGTCACGTGGTTTCGAGTGAGGGTATTCAGGTGGATCCGAAGAAAGTGGAGGCAGTGCAAAGTTAGCCCAGACCATCCTCAGCTACAGAGATCTGCAATTTTCTTGGCTTGGCGGGTTATTACCGTCGATTTGTTCAGGGATTTTCATCTATTGCAGCACCTATGACCAGGCTGACCCATAAGGGTGCTCCGTTCCAGTGGACGGAAGAGTGTGAGGAGAGCTTTCAAAAGCTCAAGACAGCTTTGACTACAGCCCCAGTTTTGATATTGCCTACCGGTTCGGGGTCTTATACTATCTATTGTGATGCCTCGAGGGTTGGCCTTGGAGCGGTATTGATGCAGGACGGTAGGGTGATTGCCTACGCGTCCAGACAGTTGAAGGTACATGAGAAGAACTATCCTGTCCATGATCTCGAGTTAGCTGCTATTGTTCACGTCTTGAAGATCTGGCGTTATTATTTGTACGACGTGCCTTGTGAGATTTATATTGATCACCGGAGTTTGCAGCATCTGTTCAAGCAGAAGGACCTTAATTTGCGTCAAAGGAGGTAGTTAGAGCTGCTGAAGGACTATGATATCACTATTTTGTACCACCCGGGCAAGGCCAATGTGGTGGCCGATGCTTTGAGCCGCTGGGCAAAGAGTTTGGGGAGTTTAGCTTATTTACCAGCAGCAGAGAGGCCCATGGCGATGGATGTTCAGGCCTTAGCCAGCCAGTTTGTGAGATTGGATCTTTCGGAGCCCAGTCGGGTTCTAGCTTGCGTGGTCTCTCGGTCTTCCTTGTTTGATCGTATCCGGGAGCGTCAGTTTGATGACCCTCATTTGCTTATCCTCAAGGACAAGGTTTTACATGGCGATGCCATAGATGTGACCATTGGTGATGACGGAGTATTGAGGATGCAAGGCCGAGTTTGTGTACCCAATGTTGATGGACTTCAAGAGTTGATTCTAGAGGAGGCCCATAGTTCGCGGTGTTCCATTCATCCGCGTGCCGCGAAGATGTACCAGGATCTGAGACAGCACTACTGGTGGAGGCGGATGAAGAAAGATATAGTTGGGTTTGTAGCTCGGTGCCTTAATTGTCAGCAGGTGAAGCATGAGCACCAGAGACCGGGTGGATTGCTTCAGCAGATAGAGATTCTGGAGTGGAAGTGGGAGCGGATCACCATGGACTTCGTAGTCGGGCTCCCGCAGACTTTGAGGAATTTCAATGCCATTTGGGTGATTGTGGATCGGCTGACCAAGTCCGCGCATTTCATTCCTGTGAGTACTACCTATTCTTCGGCGCGGTTGGCAGAGATTTATATCCGGGAGATTGTCCGTCTGCATGGTATTCCGGTTTCCATCATTTCAGATAGAGGTACTCAGTTCACTTTACAGTTCTAAAGGGCCGTACATCATGAGTTAGGTACTCGGGTGGAGTTGAGCACAACATTTCACCCTCAGACGGACGGACAGTCTGAGCGCACTATTCAGATTCTTGAGGATATGCTCCGTGAGATTGAGTTTGGAGGGTCTTGGGATCAGTTCTTGCCATTGGCGGAGTTTGCCTACAACAACAGTTATCAGTCTAGCATTTAGATGGCACCGTATGAGGCTTTATATGGTAGGCGGTGTAGATCCCCGGTGGGTTGGTTTGAGCCGGGTGAGGCTAGATTATTTGGCACAGACTTGGTTTAGGATGCTTTGGAGAAGGTTAAGGTGATTCAGGATAGACTCCGTACAGCCCAGTCCAGACAGAAGAGTTATGCGGACCGGAAGGTCCATGATGTTTCCTACATGGTTGGAGAGCGGGCCCTGCTTCGGGTTTCGCCTATGAAGGGCGTTATGAGATTTGGGAAGAAAGGGAAGTTGAGTCCGAGTTTTATTGGCCCTTTTGAGATATTGCAGCATGTTGGGGAGGTCGCTTACGAGCTTGCCTTACCTCCCAGCTTGGCAGGAATTCATCCGGTATTTCATGTTTCGATGCTCCGGAGGTATCACGATGATCCGTCGCACGTGTTGGATTTCAGTTCAGTCCAGTTGGACAAGGATCTATCTTATGTTGAGGAGCCGGTGGCAATTCTGGACAGGCAAATTCGAAAGCTGAGGTCAAAGAACATTGCATCAGCGAAAGTTCAGTGGCGGGGTCAGCCGGTCGAGGAGGCGACTTGGGAGACCGAGCAGGATATGCGCAGCCGTTACCCTCATCTTTTCACTACTTCAGGTATGTTTCTATGCTCATTCGAGGACGAACGAATGTTTAAGTGTGGGAGGATGTAACGACCCGGCTGGTCGTTTTAAGAATTAACGCCCCGATCCCCTATTAACTGCATTCCCCGTGTTTGTTTCTGCTATTGTGAGTTGCCGGGAAGATTTATTTGGAATTTCGGAGGGTTTGGGGCACTTAGTCCCTAAATGAGAGTTTATGTTTTAGAATCTGGATGATAGTCGGAACAGTGTGAAGACGACCTCTAAATAGAATTCCGTTGGTTACTTTAGCTCCGTTGGGTGATTTCGGGTTTAGGAGCGTGTTCAAATTGTGTTTTGGAGGTCCGTAGCTTAATTAGGCTTGAAATGCCGAAAGTTGAATTTTTGAAGTTTCCGGTTCGATAGTGAGATTTTGATATCGGGGTCGGAATGGAATTCCGGAAATTGCAGTAGCTCCGTAGTGTTGAATGTGACGTGTGTGCAAAATTTTAGGTTATTCGGACGAGGTTTGATAGACTTTTTGATCGAAAGCATATTTTGAGAGTTTTGAAGTTCTTAGGCTTGAATTCGATGCTAATTGGTTGATTTGATGTTGTTTGAGGTGTTTTGAAGGTTTGTATAAGTTTATTCAGTGGTATTAGACTTGTTCGTGATTTTGGTTGAGGTCCCGGGGGCCTCGGGATGATTTCGGATGGTTAACGGAAGAGTAAGGAATTTGGTTTGGCAGCTGAAGCTTTTCCATTGCTGTCATAACCGCACCTGCGGCTAGGGGACCGCAGGTGTGGACTCGCAGAAGCGAGCATGGAGCCGCAGATGCGGCCACAAGCGAAGGTAGCAGAGATCGCAGAAGCGAGAGTGTTTCCGCACCTACGAGACCGCAGATGCGGAATCTGGGTCGCAGGTGCGGAGATGGAGATTTTTGTGGAAATTGCAGAAGTGAACCTTTGACCGCAAAAGCGGTCTCGCAGATGCGTAAATTGGACCGCAGGTGCGATATCCCTGGTCAGAAAAAGGGGCAGAACGAGGGTTTAGTTCAAAAGTTAGAAAAAATTGATTGGGAGCTCGGGAGAGGGTGATTTTGGGAGATTTTTGAAGAGAAAATCAGTGGGTAACAATTCCTTATCCCTTTCTAGTTGTATTCCATTAATCTATTGTTAGTTTTATCATTTAATTTCGAATTTGAGATGAAAATTGGGGAAAAATTTGGAGAAAGTTCATAGACCTAAATTCCGAGTTTTGATTGGGAATTTGACAATAGATTCGGATCATTTTGATATGGTTAGACTCGTGAGAGTATGAGGATTTTGAAAATGTAAATTTTACCGATTTTGAGACGTGGGCCAGGAGGGCGTTTTGGTCATTTTACCTAATTTCGCGTATTAGCTTAGAATTTATTTGTAGAATCAATTACTTGAAGTGTTATTTACATTATGCAATTGA